>NW_019386336.1:141679-175729 GCF_000671375.1 Centruroides sculpturatus | reverse complement strand
ATACCATGAACGCCCATTTAGCATTATTGTTTCTTTAACAATGACATTGAAAGACAAATACTGTCGATATAAAAACAAATCAATTGCGATTTTATTATACAGTACTATATAAATCGCTTATTAGAAATTCGTGTAGTTTATATTTTTCAATAAAAATTATAAATGCTGTAATTGAAAATTTAAAAAAAATATTGAATGTATAATAGAACATCAAAACTTATAAAATTACAGAGTAAAAATTCTTTAATTAAAAAGCAAAATAAAGTTACTACTGTATAAAAATTTTAGAACTTTCCTTTCAGAATTAAGAAATCTTTTCCTTACACATTATGCTGTGAATTCGAAATTTCACACCTCTGTCTGAATTGAAGCAATACCATTAATTCACATAAAGATGTGAAATTTCGAATTTACAGAAACTTGTAAATGAGGAGACAGTACTTAAAACTAATAAATAAACAACTTTTTTATTAAAAGGAAACAAATGATAATCGATCCATCCACTTGTTCTGCATATGTAGATCTTGGCGAATTTATTGTTTCACCTTCAGTGGTAGTTTCAAGGACAATAGTGGAAATAAAATACCGTATTTCGTTGCAAATAGAAATTCAGTGATAATTGGTAATTTAAAAGTTATTGACTCAAATGCTTTTAAAATTCGGGGGACCAAAAATGTGCGATATAACGACTGTATTACAGTATATACAGAAATTTTAAAAATGTGTTTAACCATAACACAATAAAAAGAAAATAACTTTTACTGCTATTTTGCTGAGTTTTCCTTTCATTTTTTCACTTTGTTTTGTCACTATTGCACTCACTTTTTATTCACTTTTTCTGTATTTCAACTCACTTTTCTCACTTTTTCAGAAGGGAAATGGCACTCCCAGGCCTGGCTTAAAACAAAGGATAAATGAGCATAAATATTCTGTGAGTAGGAACATCAATAGTACTGTTCTGGCGGCATTTGCCGAACAACAGGATATAACTGTATACTGGGATTGTGCGGCAATCATTAGGGCCACGAGATCTTTACAGGCAGTGAGGCATCTTGAAAAAAATAGAAATACATAAAGCGCATATAACCTCAGAATGTATTAATCACAGAGATGCAGAGGGATTAGCCTCTGCTTGGAAGTCATTTTATAATAACACAGGTTGATATATGTATCCACGGTGACGGCACTATTATTTATTTAAGTTTATTTGTTTACTTTAGTATTTTATGTTTTTGTAATATGAATAACCTACAAAGGTTTTTTCGTTGCTCTGTGCAAACGCAGTGTAATTTTATTTTAATTTTGTATTACATAGTTTTTGAATACTTTGTTCTTTTTAATATTGGAATAACTGATGATGGCTGTTAAAATCGGTCGAAAATGTTCTTAGAGAATTAAATTGTTTTTGCTGGACTGTTATAAAGGCGTTATTTATTTATAATACTAAATAAAAATGCAATAAAGAAACAAACACTAACAACTATTTTAATAATAAGTAATAAGAAAATGAGATAAACATTTTGTCTCTGTGATATGCTGACTTTATGTAAGCTTTTAATTAATTAATTATACAAGCATTATCCTGTTTAATTGCTATATCATTTGCCAGGCAGCTAGACATAGAGTGATTTCTTTACCATTATTTTATATATTTTTTCATGTTTTATAAAGAATTTGTCAGGTTTTTTCAGTGTGTGTGTGTGTGTGTGTGTATGGATTATTGATTATTTCAAAAGGTTCTCTCAATACTTAAAACATACCAAATAATAATAATTCCCAAAAATTTTGGTTGGCACATGAGAAAATTTTGCATCATTTGGCAATTTTGACAGCCACATTTAAACAGGTTGCTCACTCCTGGTTTATCATCAAGAAATAATGTGCTTTTTGTACACAAGTATTCATTACAAATATTTGTTTTTGTTAACAGTATATAATTCTATCCAATATTTTTAAATTTCTTTAAGTTGATTTGCAAAAGTCTTAAATTTTAGAAGAAACCACCCTCTACAGTTTAACATCTTTCTAATAACATTCTATTTTAAGTTTTTGACTCTAAATGATCAGGTCTTAAAAGTGTCTTCTTAAATTCACTGATGATAGCTCTACAATCAGTAGAACTATTACTACCATTTAATGATTCTTGTTTTTAAAACATCAATACAAAATCTGGCATACAAATTTTTTTGCTACATGAAGGAAACATTTTGCAAAAACATTACAGGAATTCTTATACTGTTTTTGTAAAAGTATTTCAATTTATAATGAATGTTTTTTCTTTACATGTAACTCTGAAAAAATAAAGTCTGCAATAATGATTTAACAAAAGATCAAAATAATGAGCTAAATTTCTATAATGTATTCAGAAGCTTAATATCCTTCCTATTGAAATTACACACACAGCCTTAGCTTTTCATATCAATTTCTGCAAACATTATTACTTAAGATAAGTAGATTATGTAAAGCTATGTTACATGAAGCTAGAATTATGAAAATGAAGGTTTATCATATATTTCCTGTCCTTATTTGCTATTTTTGTTTTTTATTGTAATATGATGAATTATTATTTATAGACTTATTTTTGCTATTTAGCTTTAATTTAAAAGAAAATATTTAATATATAATATTAACTTAAGAATTATATAATTATTAATAATTTAAATGGAAAAAAAATATAAAAGGAAGAAAATCTTTTATATTATATATTTGTGAAAATATGATCTTTTATGAAGAACTTTATTAATTTTTTTTTATTCAGACTCCTCCAAGTTCTCCAAGTTCATTAGGTTCTCGAAAATCAAGTGTATGTAGTATCAGTAGTTTAAATAGTTCTTCTAGCAATGGTACTCATTCACATTCATCTTCTCATCGTTCTCGACATTGGTCTCTTCAACAGGTATGTAGTTAACATAAAATTATAATTTAATATTGATTAAATTATATGAATTTAATTTCGTAATGTCAAAGTTCTCTGATATTGATTAAATTATAATTAAATATTAATTCAAGAAATTTAGAACAATTACAACAAATGTGTTCTCACAATTAATAAAGTACTGTATTTTATTGAAAAATGAAAAATATATATCTTGTATTTATGCAAACCCAACACAAACTTGTGCAATAAGGAAAGGATATGATGAAATTGACAGAAATATTGTCATAATAATAGGTGGTCTTAAACTTTTGCAATCGACTGTAAATTAAGAGTAAAGTTTATAATTTTCCTTTGTCATTTTTGCTGTTTATCATTTACTTAAAGACTCCTTTATATTATTAACAAGGTCCACATTAAATTACTTTGTTTTCTATCTGAATATTACATATTATTGTTAATGATAATGTATGTAATAAATAATAACTATTTCTTTGTTTTTATGTATGTTTTTGATTGATTGTCATATTGGGGAGATGTTTTTCTGGCAGCTTGCTGCCTTGCTTGTATAGACTATGAAATTAATACATAAATAATTTTACTTTATCACCAGAGTTCTTAAATTGATGTTTGTTTTTTAAGAATTTTTCTATCTGTTAATCTCTTGGTAGTATACTATTTTATCAATAATATGAGTTTATCATTTTAGTTTTATGTAAAAAACAAAAAAAAAATTGTATTTGTATTATATGGGAATATGAAAAGGTAGTAAATAAATGGAAAATTTTTATTCTAAAAATTCTGAAATTTCAATTTGTTACTATGTAATTTTTTCAGACTTCCAGTTTATCAAAATTCAGTAGTATAAGTATTGATTCCTGTAGTTCACCAACTTCACCAGTAGTATCAACAACCTCAGTGACTTCAACTTGGCCTAGTACACAAGATAGTCTAAAAAGTGAGCATTTGAATTCGTCTGTTTTAAAAAACCAGAGACCTCATACTATATCTTCTGGTATGTTGTTACCAAAGCTTACTGATTATAAAATTTGAAAATATTAATTATCTTCATTGAAAATTTTCTGTGGTTTTTATTTAGCTTATGAACATTCTGGTCACGTGAGGCCAGCTCTTACTGTTCAGACATTTCAACCATTAAATCAAGAAAAGAATATATGTAAAGAAAATTATTATGAGAATACATGCTTTTCTAAAGAAAGTCGTAATAATGATCATGGAAAATTTACAGATAATATCAATTTTCACAACAGAAATGATGAAAGAAATCATTCACCAAGTCCGCCAATTCCAAAAAGGTATATTTTATTAGCATTTTAAATATTTGAATAGTTAAAATAACCAATTATATTCTTATTATTGTATTATTCACTTGTATTGATTGAATTTCTCTTACATAATATACAATTTAAGAATATTTTATACTTAAGACTGATTAATAAATAGCAAGGTTGTGGCCAACATTTTCATTGGACATTTAGTGCCACCATCCTGTAAGCCCAGAAGTTTGACAATGGGATTTGGAATGTCAAGCATGATTCCACTGATGTTCCAAATGCCATTGTCAAACTTCTACAGAATGGCAGCCCTGAACATCCGATATTCACATTGCTATTAACCTGTTGTATGTTGTTCCTGAAAATATTTGTGTTGACCTCGTTGACCTGTGTGGGCGATCCTGAATATTTTTGTGTTTACATCGGAATGTTTTTTAAACATCAGATGTTGCTACTTGTATGCTGTTTTGAAATAAGTGATTCATATCAGAAGAACCACTCAGCAGGTTATCAAAATTCTAGGAATAGTTCTTTGTTAGAAATCACAAAGAAAATTAGACCATTTCGTTTCTGTTTTTTGACATGGCAGCAAGTAGTAGACACAGTGCTCTAAATAAGTCAGAAGTTATCGAATATTTATTCAATTTAGGCTCTGATGAATCTGAATTTTCAGACAGCAACAATGATTATATACCAGATCAAAATGTAAGTGATAACAGTGGTGATTTTGATCCTGATTTACCATCTACGAGTGGATATAGAGGCAGATCACGCGGCAGTATTCAAAGTAATACTGCTAAACGTCTGCGATTTAGTAGTGACAACGGATGGATTCGTACAAATTTCAGGCATCCTCAAGTGAACAGTTTTACAGGACCATCAGGAATACTATATAATCTACAGAGTGTTGCTACACCATTCGAGTGTTTCAGTATATTCTTCGATGACGAACTTGTCAACAAGATTGTTTCAGAAACGAACAGGTATGGTGATAGTTTGCTAAAATGTGACGATTTACGAGAGAATAGTCGGATAAAAAACTGGAAATCAACGACAAATCCAGAAATTAGAGAATTTCTAGGACTTATAATGGTCACAAGTATAATTAGAAAACCACACCTAAGTATGTACTTTACAATTGAAGATCTTTTTTCAACATCCTTTTTTTCAAGAGCACTGTCAAGCAACCACTTTCAACTTTTATTGTCCTGTCTGCATTTTACGGACAATAATCAAGCTTCATGTGGTGATGATCGACTGCATAAATTACAGTGTTATCGATCATTTACGCCACAAGTTCAAAAATGCATACCTTTCACAGGAAAATATCTGTGTAGATGAAAGTCTTATGCTATGGAAAGGGAGATTGGGATTTAGGCAATACATACTGAACAAGCATGCTCATTTTGGAGTGAAAAGCTTTGAAATTTGTGAGTCACAAACAGGATATGTTTGGGACTTTATACCGGAGCTACTACTGAATACGGAAATTTTGAAGGTGGGCAAGGAGAGAAGGTTGTGCTAACCTTATTTGAACTGTTGTTCGGTAAATATCACAAGGGTTTTTTAGATAAGTTTTTCACCTCAACGATCTTAGCAAAAATGCTTCTATTGATAAACAAACAAACCTATGTATGTGGAACAGTAAATAAAAATCAGATAGGAATGTCACGTAATTTTCCTGGCAGTAAATTGGAAGAAGGGGAATTTATCACCTGTCAAAAAGATGAATTGTCTGTGTTCTGCTGGAAAGACAAAAGGGATGTGGCAATTGTAAGTACGATGAGTGATAACAAATTCTCTGATTCGGGTAAACGTGACAGATTTGGCGAAGTAATAATGAAGCCAAATTGTATTTTGGATTATAACCGCAATATGGGTGGGTATCAATCTCTGTGACAGAGTAATACACAATTATCCCTGCATGAGAAAAACGGTAAAATGGTATAAGAAAGTGTTTTTTCATATGATGGATATTACATTATATAATGCTTGTATTTTATATCGAAAATATACGAAAAAACAAATATCATTGCTAGATTTTCGTATGTTATCAAAGAAGTGATAGAGAAGTATCACACAAGCAGACATCTAGCCCGCCGCGGTCGACAATCAAATGAAAATCCATTACATTTATCCAAACGGCATTTTCCTAGCTTTATACCACCTACAGAAAAAAAAAGCATCCATCCAGAGTATGTAAAGTATGTTTGGCTAACAAAAAACGTGCAGAATCACGTTATCAATGTGTACAATGTAATGTTCCACTATGTGTTGTACCTTGTTTTGAGATATATCACACTAAAATTAACTTTTAAAATAAAATTTTTTGTTTTTTACATTTCCTAATATGTCTATTTTGTGTGTAATAAATATAAAGTAATTTGGAATAATATGATAGCCACAATTATTATTTTTCTAAAACGTGTGATCGTGTTAGGCTTAACATCCAAAAAAATTCAATGTGGAGCGACACATGACGGAGAAAATATTCAACATCGAATAGGTTAAGAACTGATGAAAAACTTTTATAAATATGTATGTAACACAAACATACACTTTTAAAAAAAATATATATATAAAATATATTTCAACATCAATTGATAACATCAGTATCAATTTAATAAAGTGATTATTAATGCTACTTAATTATTTTTTTTTAAGATTTTTTTATTAAATTTTATGAAAATTCTATTTTTGTAGAAATATATTTGAAGAAAAAGACAAGCCATATATTCCAGATAAATCACCATTTGTTAAAGCAAAACATATTCAACAGTTATTACTATATGGTTCTCCATCAAAGAGTGTTAGTGTTCCTGATTTTAATAAAACTCCATCAGATCAAGGTAAACTTGTATTACCTCATATTAATTACAAAAAGTAAGATATATTTAAATTTTTATCATTTTTATTTTAAACAATTCTAAACATGAAAGTAATTAGGAAAATATTTAATAAATATATAACTATTATCAAAATGTATATAGATAATGATAAACTTTTAAATGAAAATGTGCTATAAATACTTGAAATCTTGATTAAATTTTCAAAGTGAGAGAGAAAAATGATCTATACTGTGAGAAGCTTCTGGTTACCACTCTTCATCTTCTGCAGCATTGGGACAGTGGCCATCATTTCAACACATGGTGCAAAGGTCTGTAGCCATGCTAGGATTTAGCAGTTTTCATCTTACTCATGTCCCCCTGCTAACACTCTTTGTGTCACATGACTAACCTGGACTAGAGAACATTGCTACTGGAGAGCTGAAGACTATCATAGAGTTACCTGGTCAGACAAATCCAGATTTCATCAGTTTCCACGAGTGGATGTGCATCTAGAGCACGGGTTCCCAACCTATGTGTCGCGACCCAGAAGGTGGTCGCATAGGGCTTTCTGTGGGGTCGCCAACTTACACAGTAAACTAAAAAAAAAAAAATATTCACTATAATGCAATTTTTATTTTTAATGGTGTCTTGAAGTTTGAATAATTTCATATATTTTTTTAAAATTAAAATAAGTGTAATCTAGGTATGCTATTCTGTCACAGTTGGTTGAAACATGGGTTGAGAGTTTGAGAGGAATAAATTAAATGTTGAGAATGACATGAGGTTGGCATTAACAAAAACTCACCTGAAAATTTTGAGGCTGGTTAATAACATGCAATTTCAACCATCACATTAAATTATTAAACATAATTTAAAATAAAATTATACTAAAAAATGTAATTTTGTTGTTTTTTTTTTAATTACCTTATTAAAGATACCTTTTTCAATTGTATTGGGGTCGCGGGACACTTGGCTTTTATAAAAAGGGGTCGCCACCTGAAAAAGGTTGGGAACTGTTGATCTAGAGAAAACACCATGAAGTCATAGACCAATCATGCCAGGAGGGACCTGTGAAAACTAGTGGAAGTGGTGTTCTGTGTGGTTCTTTAGTTTGATGTATATTTGTCCTCTTGTGTATCTTAATACTACATTGACTAGAAACAGCTATCAGGCTATCCTTGCAGATCATGTACATCTTTTCATGATGGCCCTAAACTTGGATGGCAATGGTTTTTTAACAGGATAATGTAGCTCCATAAAGGGCACAGAAGGTTCATATATTGAAAGCTGTAAAATGTTCCTCCAGTGACATAATCTGTTCTCATAGGTACCGTGAACTGAACACCATCAAACATCTCTGGGATGCTGTTGAAAGCCAATCAGAAGAAAGACTCTCCTCCTGCCAATTTTAAGGAATTATAGTTCAATTGAAGCAGCATGCATGGGTTGCTATACCTCATAGTAGTATTAACATCTTGTGAGTTTTTCCAGTACATATGCATATAGTTATCAAAGCAATAGGTGGAGATATTAGACTGGTGTTTCCATTTTCCTGGCATGTTAATGTGTAATTGTTTGGATATATTAATTACATCTTATTACGTAAACTTAAGAAAACATCAAGTATTGATTTAGAAAAAAAAAATTTATATAATACTAACATTATATATTTTATTTTGGCAAATAAGATATCATCATCATCAGATAAGTATCACATAATAAATGAAAATAAAAATTTTACAATTATTTCTATTGCAGTTTAGAATCATTAAAGTTTATTTATATAAATATAAAAGAAACATTTAATTAATAAAATATAAAAATAAAATGAAAAATAAAACAAATATAAATAAATGTAAACTAGTTTGCATGATTTTGATGACCCATGTTTTATTGTAGTTTATAGTCAGATTTATTATTAATTTATATTAACTTTGAATTTTTTTTTTTTCTTTCAGTTATGCCAAATCCTATATATGCTAATATTAATGATTTTTGTTTGAAAATTCCATCCAAAACTGCAAGTCTTCCAACGAGATACCATGGATGTAACAAAGTATGTTTTTAAAATTAAATATTTTTATTTATAAATAAATGTACATAAGCAATCTTAAAGATAACAACTAAATCATATATTAATGATAAGTTCCTTGCTGTTTATTCTCTTTTTATTCTATTAAAATTTACTTAAAGGAAATATTTTCATGAATTTGGTAACTGGTAAACTGAAAAATGCAATTATTAAATTATACCTTAAAGTTAAATAAACCAGTTTCGTTTCAAGAAGATTCAAACATCAGTCTTTAGAGGAGGAGAAAACACCTCAGAAAATTATAGATAAAATGTCAATTTTGACATAAAATTCTTTTATTACACTTCTAATAATCATTTCAGTTTAGTTATCATTTTTAAAAACATCAATTGTTTAATCATTCAGAATGTTTTTGAATGTCTGAAATACATATTTAGTAATAACTTAGAATGGGACAAAGATTTGATTATCACATTATTATTTTGATAAATCAAGATTAGCACACCTAATAGACACAACAAGCAAAAATGTAAATTTCACAGTTGTTACAAATAAGTTAACATATATATTTAAGTAAAGTTTTTTAATCTTCTAATTGTGAAAATCATCTTTAGTAACTTTGCATTTTGAGGAAGAGAAGAGCTTGAAAATAAAGGTTGACTCTACCGTATGACTGTAGATATACAATATAGTTTCCTTTTGTCTTCAACTATGAAATTTATTTGAAATTCATAAATAGAAGATTAGTACAATAAAAAAAATGCATCAAGATCTTAACAAATTATCAATGAAGAATAGCTCATGTACATACCACATAGAATAAATGTTTATTTTCAAGTAAATCTGAAGTATTGAAATTTATAAATCAGTATCAATGATAATGTGAGAATCTGAATTTAGAATTCATTTACTTTTATAATTTATCAAAACGATGTAATATTTTATCACAAAAATTATACACTTTTTCATTTGTTTTGGAGGATAAGGAGTTTCCTTTCACACCAGTTTACTTCCTTTAGAAAAGTTTATCACATCCTATGACTAAATTTTGACCTAACTTCATCTGGGTCAGATGGCAAAAAGTTCAGCTTTTCATTGGAGATAAATTCAAATGTAAAAGGGTTATACACGCCAAATTCTGCATGGATTCCTCAGTTCCTTGAGAGCTATAAGAGCAGGTCTTACAACTCGACGATTAGAAGGTATGATACCTTCACATGCATTCTCACAATAATAACCAGTTTGTTTGGACTATATATTGTCGAGCATATGCTAGAAGGTCATATGTCCAATTTTAAACAATTTTACAGAAAAGCCAGAAGAAAGTTTTAAACTATAAAATTCAATTTATGTTGTATTGACCTGACTTTTTTCAATGGTAACTTCTCTTCATAGGAGGCTTTCATTGAAAATCTTTTTTGTTTCTGTAGCTTCACTTACTTATCAGTTAGAAGAAAAATGACATATGACCTTATGGCATGGACCTAACAATATGTTATAATAGAAGTCAAATCTTTTATACCAGCAATGAGTGTTTTAATGAGCAAGTACTTTTGATTCTCACATCTTCAGGTTACACAAAGATTAAATTTATGGTATAAAATTATGAATATTTTTAAATACAGTAGTCCCTCATTATATTGTGCTTGTCAGGAGACAAAGAAAAAGCATACTATATCCAGTGGTGTGATATAATTGGGTACTAAAAATTCTGGGCTTATACTAAACAGATTATACATGCTATGGAATCTATTCTTTCATCACCAAGTATTTCTGATATAAAATAAGCGTAGTTTTGCAATACTGAATTTTATTCGTGGTTATATTGTATTAAATGATGATTATGTAAACATAGATATCATGAATCCCCATTTAGCATTATTGTTTCTTTAACAATGACATTTAAAAACAAGTACTGTTGATATAAAAACAAAATACAGTAGAACCTCGAAAACTCGGCTCTCGATAACCCGGCACTCCGGATAACTCGGCCACACCCTGGCAGGGCAAAAAAATCTTTAGTTAATTAATTTTCATTATAGACAGCTTTATAAAAGTATAAAAGCTCTCATAAAGTATTTTTCTGAGGTCTGTCTTATCAGGTAAATTACTGTACACAGTGTATTCATTAATTTTCATTTTCATGTAGTAAAGGCTCTATGCCTTCATAAAGGACGTACTTTTCCTTTGTTTAAGGGTATTTGGGCAGTTTATTCTCTGTTATATTCTCAAGTAAACAATACATACAAGTACAGTACAGTATTTTCTGAGGAAACACTTGTACTTATTTTTTTTAACCCCATTCCCGATAACCCGGCATTTTCACAAACTCGGCCACCCTTCGGTCCACATTAGGCCGAGTTTTCGAGGTTCTACTGTATCAGTTGCTATTTTATTGTACAGTACTATATTTCACAATAAATTACTTAATAAAAATTTGTGCAATTTATATTTTTTAATAAAAATTATCAATACAGTAATTGAAAATTTAAAAAATAAATATTGAACATATAATACAACATAAAATTACAAAGAGTAAAAATTCTCTAAAAAGCAAAATAAAGTTACTACTGTATAAAAATTTTACAACTTTCCATTCAAAAATAAAGAAATATTTTCCTTACACATTACACAGTGAAATTTCGGATTCACAGTAAATGAGGAGACAGTACTTAAAACCAATAAATAAACAACTTTTAATATCAAAAGGAAACATAAATGATAATTGATCTGTCCACCTGTTTTGCTTATTTACATCTTGAGGAATTTATTGTTTCCCTTCAGTGGTAGTTTCAAGGACAATGGTAGAAATAAAATACAGTATGTCGTTGCAAAAAGAAATTCAATGGCAATTGATATTTTAAAATTTATTGACTGAAGTGCTTTTAAAATTTGGGGAACAAAAAAAGCACAATATAATGAGGAGCTACTTATTTATATTTATTTTATTCCAATGGTTAAATGACTAAGCAAAAATACATAATTATATAAAATTTGGAATGGAATAAATATAAATCATAAGTTTGATCTTTGTATAACCTTAAGATGAGCTAAGAGGATTGAAAGTACTTGTTTATTAAAACTCTCATTCGTAGTAAAAAGGTTTTATTTCTATCTGAATAGTGTAAAAAAAATCTCTTTTTATTTCAAAAGTTTAATTCTTAAGATAGGGAACAATACTGTGGACAAAAGTATTATATATTGCTTAAAATAATTAAAGTAATAAAAAATATTATATTGAAATATTAAGCTGCTATACAATATCTTTAAAGTTTTACATTAAATGAAAGCATCAAAGAATTTATTAAACTTAACTAAGGTTAATTTTTCACAAGATTACATCATAGAGCATGTAAGATCTGAATATACTTATTTTACAATTACAAGAAATATAGTTTTTATAATAATAATGTATTTACTTGAATAATCCACCCCTCGAGTAATCCATGCACCTATTTTTAAGACACTGGTTGAAAAGAAAAAAAAGTTGAGAAATAATAAGAAAGTTAATTTAATTTATTAAATTAACTTTTTTATTATTTTATTTTTTAATTTTAAAGAAAACAAGTACTGTGTCTTCCCAAAAATAAGACCAAGTCTTAATTCTTAAAACAACCACTTCACACCTAAGCGATAATTCCAGCAAATGAACAACAAAAAAAGTTTAATGTTCAAATGTTTTCAGCCATCTTTCAGAAAACATTTGAACATTAAACTTTTTTTGTTGTTCATTTGCTGGAATTATCGCTTAGGTGTGAAGTGGTTGTTTTAGTATATATTTCCAGTTTGTGTGTCAGTTTTTATATTAATTCTTGTTTCAAAAGATGCATTAGGTCCTATTTTCAGAGGATGTCTCATCCAAAAGTGCTCGCTTAGGTATTTACAAATACTTAATTATAATTTATATTATCATTTATTTTAAGTATTAATGTCAATAAAAATAATTATTTATATTTAATTATATATTATTACTAGAAGATGAGCTCGGTGTTGTTTGGAAAAAAAAACAGCAGCAATGATTAAGATTATTAGATTGTTTCGTACTTCTAACCCGTCTATTATATGATATTATAGTTTTTGATTTATATTTACAAAAGGTTATATTACGTAAGGGTTTATCACAATGAGTGCCCAATCTAACACATTTAAAAATTTTTTTTAAATTGTGTACAGTAAAGGAATAAAGAATTTTAAAGTGTGCTAGATTAGGCACTCAGTGTGATAAACCATTACGTAAGATAACCTTTATAATTATATATCTGATCTTGCCTGTTTTCACTAGGTGCAAGAATTAGGTCCTTCTACTTCCAAGGTTAATTAGAGAATTTTTAGATGGGTCTAAAAATATGTTTTATTTCCTGCAAAAATGCAAAAACCACATCTAAAATAGTACAGTAGAAGCCGAGTTCTTTGGGGTAATCCTTAACCCTCTCCCTCTCCCCCACAGAAGGGAATTTCCAAAAATCCCTTTATAGTGTGAATTATCATGACACCTTAATTGTGTATCAAATTTCAACTTTTAACTCCTTACCATTTGCACTTATTATTATTATTATTATTATTTTATAATTCAATACATCCATCATGAGTTGCAAGATGTATTAAATACAACTATCTGGAATCAGCCAGATGGTCATATTTAATAAGTCTCTATGTTATNCAAATCATTTGGTAACTGACTAGAAGTTTGGTCTATCAAAAAACAATTACTATATATAAAAACATTATTATTATTCAGCATTATTAGATAATTTTCTGGTTTTGTAAACTGTTTTTAAAAATATTGAAATAACAAAAATCACACATTTTTATTTTAAACTGATTTTATTACAAGTATCCAAAAAAGAAATCTTTTGGCAACTAACTGGAAGTTTGAGCCATTAAAAACATGACACTACGACTGAAATAACATATTTATTATTTATTTAAATTGAATGTAAAGTTGAGTATATATACTAATTAATACTTGTAGGAAGTAGGGCTGTGCTAAATCAAAATTTCAATATCAATATTGGGCTTGATATTGAGATTCCTTTGGTGTCTGGTATATTGATAGCACATGTCAAAATATCAATATTTTCATTGTAAACAAATATCAATTTCAGTTTGATAAATCAGTTATCGGCACAGCAGTCTTAAGAAATTATAAATAATTTTATTTTCATTAATTTTCTTTTTCTTTGTATCAGTTTAGGCAAAACATTTTTTAAGTGAGGAAACTTTCCTCAAAAGTAAGATATATAATTAAATTTTTAAATATTAAACCAATAAAACCAATTCACTAATATATTGGCATTTAACTATACAGTAGAACCTCGATATAATTCAATACATCCATCATGAGTTGCAAGATGTATTAAATACAACTATCTGGAATCAGCCAGATGGTCATATTTAATAAGTCTCTATGTTATTTGACAATCTTAACTGGGACTTATTTTGGGGGTAGGGCTTATATTACAAGCATCCTGAAAAATCATGCTAGGGCTTATTTTCCAGTTAGGTCTTATTTTCAGGGAAATACAGTATAAATGTTTTCAAAAGCATGTTTACAATTGTGTTCAAAATGATCTTTTTGTTTCTTATTTTCTTGAATATCTTATTTATCCTTATTTTCATGAAACTAGTGTCTCAAAAACATTTTGTAATATTGCTCATAACTATTGACTATAGATGACAATTTTATTAAGCAAAGTCATCCAGTTGATAAGCAAAATTTACCACTAGCAAAAGAAGCGAAAGGCTTATTAACTAGAACATCCTGGCCTCACCAGTTGCATCACCAAATTTGTTTTGAATAAACTATACATCCTAACTTTTTTCACAATTTTTAGAGAAAACTGCATGGATTATACAAGTAAATATGGTAATTACATTATATATGTATCTTAAAACATTAAATCAGATTCATAATACTGATTTCTTCTACTTCCTGATGATAAGCAATCACATTATTTTGATTCAATGTAATTAAATTTTGGTTTGTATTTTTAATAATATAAATTATTCAGTTATTGAAAATTAAAATTTCATTTAATATACTTTTCTGTGATCAATAAATTTTGTTTTTGTTATTATCCATGTTTTCTTTAGCAAAATATTATTAAAAATTTTATGAAATTCTGTTGTAATATAATATCGCCTGTAGTATTCGAATAAATACATTGTGCTTTCATCAGTTTAATTTACAATTTTAACAATGATTAACTTAATTAAAGAAAATATGATAAACATTAATTATTTACATACAAAATTCATTTGCATAAAATCATACATCATGTATGATTTTATACAAATGAATTTTGTGAATATCCGAAACCACCACCAGAGGGTCAGAACCAGTTATATATTGAGCTAAAGGACATGATATGGTGAGAAATTGTAACTATTGTTTTTAATGTTAAAGACATCAAATCCTCAAATAAAAGGTCAGCGTTTTGGTCAGTTTTAACTTTGTGTGGAAAAGTTTTAAATAATTTATCATTGTCTTTTTAATGAAGTTTTATTTAAGCCAATATACTGTCACTTCTGTAGTATTGTGAAAAGGATAAAGAAAAGACTCAAAAATGGTTAATTAAACTTCACTTAATTGTTTAATAAATAAAATAATGATAAATGATAATTACAAAACTTAATTTTTTAAATTGTGTTATTGTATTTTTTGTTAAGAACAAAAATATATAGAAAAAAGAAAATATAATTTTTTGTATTTAATATAATACTTATTACTACTGTTGGTATAAATGAATAAACATGCATTGTTTTTTTACAGTTATCTTTTCAGAAAGATTTAGCATCTGCCTTGTCTAAAAGTTACTTATATCATAGATCTGATGATGAAACTAATAAGTCTGAGGATAAAAAGATCTTTGAAAAGAAAGTTTCTGGTAAGATTTCACAATTTTAATTAACATTAGGATCTGATTATAAAAATATATAAATAATCATTTTTAAATATTTAAATACAATTTTAAGAGATTTTTCTTAAAACAAAAAACACACTGAATTAGTTTGTTTAATATTCTATCTTGAAGATAAATTTTTTATTTAAAATTAGTATAGTTTATTTCTGTTTGTAAATTTCATTTTTTCATTATTGTTAAAGTTTATTAATTTCTTGTTTAAAAAAGTTAATTTTAAATAATTTCTTAATAATTTATTTAGTATATAATAATCCTATTTAATGACTTTTTTGTTTTTTATTCTTAAATACCATCCTAATCCTATACCAATATATTAAACAAAACAAAAAATGATTATTATAAATTAAGTTTTTCAATATTCACATAAATTATTTTGTATTTAATTTCTTGTAAACTTACTTTATAAATTTTTATGACTGAAATAACATATTTATTATTTATTTAAATTGAATGTAAAGTTGAGTATATATACTAATTAATACTTGTAGGAAGTAGGGCTGTGCTAAATCAAAATTTCAATATCAATATTGGGCTTGATATTGAGATTCCTTTGGTGTCTGGTATATTGATAGCACATGTCAAAATATCAATATTTTCATTGTAAACAAATATCAATTTCAGTTTGATAAATCAGTTATCGGCAC
Organism: Centruroides sculpturatus; assembly: GCF_000671375.1. Classification (NCBI taxonomy): domain Eukaryota; kingdom Metazoa; phylum Arthropoda; class Arachnida; order Scorpiones; family Buthidae; genus Centruroides; species Centruroides sculpturatus. The sequence goes on along the minus strand of NW_019386336.1, from coordinate 159,132 downwards.
AGCAGTCTTAAGAAATTATAAATAATTTTATTTTCATTAATTTTCTTTTTCTTTGTATCAGTTTAGGCAAAACATTTTTTAAGTGAGGAAACTTTCCTCAAAAGTAAGATATATAATTAAATTTTTAAATATTAAACCAATAAAACCAATTCACTAATATATTGGCATTTAACTATACAGTAGAACCTCGATTATCCGCCCTAATTGGGGACTGGGGTTGGTTGGATAATTGAAAAGTCGGATAACCGAAAAGTATGAAAAAATCCATTATTAGTGTAGTATATTATTATATCCCATGTAATTAGTATATTAGTATATCGCTATTAACCTATTTTGCGTTGAATTTTCATCGATGTTAAGCCTAACAAAAATTTTTTAAAATAATAATCGTCGCTATTGTATCGTTAAAAATTAGAAAATTAAGCTTCGTTTAAATACTGGCTCCCTTTCATGGTCGAATGAGTGTTGCCAGCTAAAACACGTAAAAATAATATTAAAGTAGCCAAGACATAGCCAAATATTGTAGCGCCACATCACTAGCGGACATTTGAAATTTGCCGACTAGGACGGTCGGTTAACCGAGGGGTCGGTTGATCGGGGGCGGATAATCGAGGTTCTACTGTACTTTTAACTTAAGTTAGATTGGCATTAAACCTGATTTTTGATTACAACAAGTTTTACATAGCAACAAAAAAGATAATTTAAATTTATAAAATCAATAATTATACTTCAAGCAAAATAATATATCAGATTAGCTCAATAAATTTAATATTATTTAAGATATATAAACTTGTAATATTATTTAGGATATATAATCATTTCAATTGGACAGACACAGTTTATACCATAAAAACCTTAAAAATTCAGCAAGAACTTTTAATCTGCAACCATCTTAAACCATTATTGTCAGGTTCAAGAGTGCACTTTAACCAACAAAAACGTTTATTCACCAAAGGTATTTGTTGGATTTTAAAGTTTTTTATGGTGAAAGTTAGAACATTTTTTCTGAAAAAAATGTCTTACCATTTATAATAAAGAAAAAATTTTTCAGGTACATCATGCAATTTATTGAATTGATTGAAAACAACAAAAAATAAATTACAAGAACAGATAATTTTCTTATATTCAATTGAAAGAGATAATTGAATATCAGCATTCTTTGGGTGAAAAACAAAACAATAATAATCAAACTTGGCATGGATTGACTTGATTGGTGGAATACATCAGCCTTATAAAATATGCTTAGCAGCATTATTATATGCCCAGAGTTGTTATTAATACTTATAACAATGACATAGCAATTAATAAATTGATAAAAACTTCAGCAAATATAGCTAAAGTTCATAAAATAGATGAAACATTAAAATAAAGTAAAAATGTCTTCTCACTTTATTATATTACTGGGGCAGGGATGGCAACTTTTTTGAGTCCACATACCATATAGTAAGCATACTTATTTTTAAAAAAGTTTGTGTGCTGAAGTTTTAGACTTTGAATAATGAAATTCAAAGAAACAAAATGAATATGCTTTAATTAGAATAAATGTAAAGAAGCTGATTGAAAGAAAGGATGACTGAAAAAGATGGGTGATAAACTGTAATTGATACATTACGTGTCAGAAGATTTCTCCAATGTTCCACTTTGAACATATGTGCCATAGGTTCACTGTCCCTGTCCTGGAATGTAAGAAGGATGCAAAGTTCATTAAAAATTCCTTCTGGATATGACACACTAAAAATATATTATTAATAAAAACTCCAGGATCATAAATATTGTCCTGGATTTTTTAATAATAACAATATTTTTATTATCACCACCAAGGGAATTTTTTTGTTGTATAATGTGAAAGATAAAGTCAAGATACATATTGACTCCGTTAAAAGATTTTTTTAATGTTCCTGAGGTATAAAAGCAATGAAGTGAGAAGACACTTTTACTTTAATGTTTCAGCAATATCTATGTTTTATAAATCTGTTAAGATCTATCAAAAAGTTTGACATTACATAAAATTATTTCAAAATGAAAATGCTAAAATAGTTGAAAATATCATTCAGCAAAAAATTCTACTGTAAATAATAACTTCACAAATGTACAGAATATGTTGCCTTGGGTATGTCAAAAAAAATGTTGAAACTTGAAATATGTAGAAACGGTATAATTAGAAATTGCATTTATCAAACTTAAAAACATATTACTAATTTCATAAAATGAATTGTAATGCTTACTGAAATCTTAGTACAGTCTAATTACAGTGATGGTGGTGAACCCACAACCCATGCAATGATTTCAAGGTATCTGCACTGAAAGTTTAGAAAGTATTAGTTTTGAAATCTATCAAATGTTTTTTTTTATAATTTATAAAAACTTTATGTATGTAATGTGAAACAAGGTCCTAAAACTGTCATGGAAAGTCTTAAAGAACACTAATTATAAACCTCAAAAATAAAAAATCCAACAGCAGATTTCATATTAATTGAAATATTTATTTCTGTTATAATCATATTATTTTCTTTTCATTTATATAACATTTATCATTATTTTTCTGATATATATTAAAAAGTTAAATAAAATAAAATTTTGCAAGCATATCTTGTTTTCTTTTAATTACTCAAGCTAAATATTTGATCTGTGATTTGCAGTTACTAAATTTCAAATTCAATTTTGACCCACCTTCAGAAAAAGGTTTGCCATTGCTGGTCTATTATAATAGAAGTTTTATTCTCTTATTTATTTTAATTTCATATTTCACTTTTAGTTTAGTTTATTTTATCTTATTTTTTTTAATTTTATGTTTATGAACTATTGCTGTTTAATTTTTTTGTTAGATTGGTGTTATTTAATATGTAATGATATGTGGTTTTCTGACATTAAACAGCAAAGACCAGCTTCATTTGCAGGTTTGTAATATTTTAATAAGGAAAACTGATATAAAATGTACTATAAGTATTTTAATTAAATTCAATTATTCTGAAAACAGATAATTTTTTTTAGGTGTATCAAGTACATCAGAATTTTCTCATAGTAAAGGACTATCTACTTTACAAAAAACTGGAAATTCTAACAAACCTCCTACACCTGTTCGACGTTCATCTTCAATATCATCTCAGTCTTTAGACAAAATAACTTCACATCAAAAAAATATTGATTGTGGAGTTCATGTTAAAAAGAGTTCTGAAAAAGTACAGTCAAATACTGACAACCAAAAATCAGAAAAATGTCAATTTGACAGTAAAACAGATAATTCAGATGTTAATAAAACATATAAATCCACAGATTGGGAAGAAAAAGATCTAGAAAATGATGTGTTTGAAAGACGTACAAGATTCCTTCAAGCACTAAATGCCACTCTTACTTTCCAGAATCGTCAAAAATGCCAAGACACAAAACATGGTGATGAAGCAATTTATCAGAACACTGAAGGAAGAAAACAAATACAAGCCATGGTATTACAATTTCAAAATCAAGCTCAGTCACAGAAGCCCATTCTTAAACAACAAATATTTCCAAGATCAACAAGTGATAATCCAAATTCTCAAGTTTCAACACAACAATGTAATGAAAAATCTATAAGGAATTCCTTCACAAAACATAACACAAGTCCTTTTAATGAATCAAATAAAAACCTTGGAACTAATTATAATACTAAAAGAGAAAATTCTGTTCAGAGTTTTAATTCAAAAACAACAACAAAACTTATATCACATCAAATTCAGAGAAAAGCTTCCTTACCAGATCCATCACCTAATAAAGAACAAAGCACTTCAAATTATAAAAATCCTGAATGTTTTCAAAAATGTCTAATACAACCTGCTGTAGAATTGAAATTATCGGCACAGGTAGAAAGATCGGGAAATTCTCCGCTCTTTCCCGTCAGTGCTTTAGTGGAAAACAAATCATTTATTGCATCACTTAATGCTAAATTAGCCAAGCAAAGTCAGTTTGACGAGAAAAATATAGGATTTAAACATAGCACTCACAGTTGGGGTAAAAAACGTACTGAAAATGCTTACTTAGATACATCGACAACTAAAGTGCATAGATGGTTATCTCGAAAAGACCGAATGGTTGTTTCTTCTTGTTGTGAAACTCTCATGGATCAGATCAGAAGAGGTACCTCCTTACGAAAAGTTATATGTAATGACCGATCGGCACCAAAACTCTCGTGACGATTGAGAGTGGTTTTTGTCTGTCACATTTAGCCCTGCAAATAGCCAGTAAGGCTATAGAAAAAGATTTTTTACTTTTTAATCCCTGAGTATTGTGCTGTACATATGCAGAAGAAATGTCATTTTTTTTGTAATTTTCCATATTAGTAGTTCCAAGATAAGCAGTAGTTTTATAAAAGGAAATTATTTATTTATTTATTTATTGTCATTTGTGAAAGTATTATATATTAATGTATTAATTTCTTTACAATTTATAAATTTTAATTATTATTTATTGATGCACTGTATAATCAGTATTATTTATTTTGTTTTATGATTTTGTTTTCGTTTAAAGATATTTTATGAACAAAATCAAAAACAAGTGGATTAGAGTTCACAACTACTGTAATATCTAAAAATTACACTCAATTATTGAATTTATTTTTTCAATGAAGTTTTAAAACTTTATTTTACAAAATAATCTAAATATTTATTAAATATTTTTATTTACTAAAAAAAAATTTTAAAGTCAAACATCAATAATGACTTAAATTAGTGATAAGTATTGCTGGCTAATGTGTCAGTGAAAACCACAGTTATGAGAATGAAAAAGAGTATTATTATTATTATTATTGTTACTTTAACATAATTTAAGACTAAATTGTTTATTGAAACTGGTTAACAGATAAAATTTGCTTGAATTAGGTGTTGGTATTTTTTAATTAATAGCTAAAAAAAATATATTATGCAGTTTGTTATAAAAATGTTTCTGGGAAAAAGAATCCAATATCTAGCCAGACAGCAGCTTCTTTATTATAACTAGAAAAATGAAATTATTCTAGCATTACATTATTTAATCAATAAAATTTATCATAAATTTGTTTTTTTTTTAATATTAGACTTTTTATATTTTATTATTATTAATGATAAATTTTGATATATAATTTTATTACTTAAATAGAAATATTGAATTATTTCAAAATGGTGCAAAATTACTTAAAATTGATCATGTTAAAAATTTTAGTGTTGATTATTTAAAGCTTTTAGTATATTTGTATTTTCATATATATTGTTTATATATTGAAATTATTTTTATTAATTATATAGTAATATAAATACAGGTAAGTTTTATAATTTTTAATGATATTTGTTTTTAAAATTATAAATTTCATTCATCAATAAGAAATGTATTAAATTTGTTAAACTTTACAAATAATAGCAACACAATAAAAGTTTAATATTTTAAGAAGCATTGTTAATTTTACATTATTATTTTTGAATCCAAGATGTTCCATATTAGGATTGCAAATTTAAACAGAAGTAAAATAAGTTTATTATGTTGCTGTGATTTATTTTCATGGTATTGTAATATGTTCCAATGTTTAATTTATGAAGCTTTTAGTTATATATTGCATGAAATAATTTATATATATTAAGAATTTCCAAAAATTCTAAGTTATAATAATAATTATATTTATTTTTATGTATTTTCTTAGCACAATGTTGCTGTTGAGAACATATCACACAGGAACACTTTCAGAGGAAAAAGGTTGTTTTATTGGTGTGAACAAATATGCATTTCGGGCTTAATGCCTCTCTTCAGTCCTGAGACAGTGACAGTTAAACCAACATGACTCGTAAGAAGATACAGACATAGTTTTAAAAAGGGAGAAAAATAGTTCTTTTGGCTCCACACATATACACATTAGGATAGTATAACATGTGCTGTAGGATGTGAAATAATTCTTATGAGATGTGCAGAGAACGTAGACAAGATAGGAGAGGTTACAAAGAAGTGAGTGATCCTTGTAACATACACTGGAAGGTTGGTATGATTTGCACAGTGGGGTGGGGTTAGATTGTGCAAGTCACACCAATCTTCCAGTGTATGTTACAAGTATCACTCACTTCTTTGTAACCTCTCCTATCTTGTCTATGTTCTCTGCACATCTCATAAGAATTATTTCACATCCTACAGCACATGTTATACTATCCTAATGTGTATATGTGTGGAGCCAAAAGAACTATTAGCTCCTTTTTTCTCCCTTTTTTAAACTATGTGTATATCTTCTTACGAGTCATGTTGGTTTAACTGTCACTGTCTCAGGACTGAAGAGAGGCATTAAGCCCGAAATGCATATTTGTTCACACCAATAAAACAACCTTTTTCCTCTGAAAGTGTTCCTGTGTGATATGTTCTCAACAGCAACATTGTGCTAAGAAAATACATATAATAGAGAACAACAAGCAACCAAGATATATTTAGTTTGTTTCAATATATTTAACACTTTAATCTATAATGCATATCATCACATCCATTTCCCAGGAGGGTTGGGATTACACATGTACACTCATCCATTTATCAGATTCTTTCAGACATACATGTCTCTGAATATCTCTTTTGCTTCTGCCACTTTCTCTTTATCAGAAAGTCAAAAGTGTAAAGCACAGTGTTTTTAAAAATCCATTAATCATCTTTTGAAGCAAATGCTTGAAATAAAGTAAGAAAACTTCAGATAAAACTTTAAGGCAATTAGTAGAATGCATAGTAGAAATTTTTTTATACAATGAATAAATTTTTATTGAAATATCAATTTTTTTTAAAATACAGAACAGCAGTGACACAACATGATATTTGATGATAGAGAAGCTGTGTTTCCATAAAAACAATTTTCTGAAGCGAGTTTTAATTCTTTAAGTAAATTTAATAATACTGAAAATGACAAAAATAAACAGTTTATTTTAATTCTAAAATAGATAATTAATTAATATGAAACAAAGGTATGAGAACTTGTTTTTATTATTTTTTATAAACTAACACTATTTGGCAATTTTTTTTCTCAAAGTCGTTAATAGAAATTGCTCATCGTTGATTCCATCAAAGTGTTTAAAAGCTCTTTTTCTATTGAAAGCAATGCTAGTGATGACAACCTTTCCTCCGACTGAGCGTTCTTTGGGAATGTATCAATTCACTTCATGGTTGAAAAACTGCACTCAACAGACACACTTGTAGATGGTATCGTTAAAATTAATGATATTAAATTATATAATTCTTTTAGTACATCTTTGTTCAGATCATCATTAATTATATGTTTTATGTCTAAGAGTGATTTTGCCAATAGAGTCTGGACACGAATACAAATATTGCAATTCATTATGTAATTTAGATAAATCAAAAAATTCTCCATAAAATTTACTTAAAGAATTAAAACTTGCTTCAGAAAATTTAAATAATATTTAAAATTATTAACATCTAAAAGTAATAAAAATTTTAAAGATTTTATGTCTGAAAATCTGTCAATATAATTATAATTAAAAGAAAATTATAATTAAATGTAGCTTTGTAAAGAAACATACATAAAAATAAAATCTTTACTTTTTAAATTTTAAAACAATGCACTTAGTCAAATAGCTCCCTGCGAGTGGCTAATTGATAGAATTGTTGGAAGCATTATATGATATTTTGGTGTGTATCATCCACAAGCTAAACCATGTGAGGTTGCTCTGTAAAGCATATGCACAAATGCCTGTAATCTGGCTGCTTTATATGATTCAAATATTTTTCCATGGAGCTATCCTGTATTTGACAATACAGTGCTTCCATTGAAAATATGGCTATACGAATTTATATTCGAATATACAATAGCAATCTTTGCTTATCCTTGTTTTTCACATATATAGAAATTTGTAATAAAATACAAAATGTAATAAAATATTAATTTTAAGTAATTCAAAGTACGTTAAAATATGAAAATAATCACACAATATGTATTTATATTTTAGAAAATACAAGGGAAGTGTGCTTCCACAGCTTCCATGGATGGCATGCCACAGCAGAACAGTATTAATTTATAATTATTAAAACAAATTTATAATTATAAAATTTTTTCAGAAAGTAATTTAAAAAAAATAATAATGAAAAATTACAAAAATAATAAATTTGAATTCAAAAATAAAATAGCAGTAATAAAGTTTCAAATAAAAAAAACCAAAGCTTAAATCAATTCTTTCATTAATTATTAAATTTTTTTTAAAAATTGAATAGGTCATAGAAGTTATAAAATATTTTACATAAATGCACTAAAATTCATTCTTCAGATCAGTGAAGTGTAAATATAAGTATCAAGGGTGCATAAAAATAATGTAACAAAAATAAAAATTAAAAAGTCTATTCAAAAGCGATCCAATAATTTTAATATATTGTAAATTGAAAATTGCTTATGATAAAAATATTCATAGTTTTATGTAAAAACAATAGATAAAAATTGTTTGGTCTGGAAATAACATCATCTTTTGATTTATCTCATTAAGATTTTTGTATTCTTTTATTAATAACTTGATAAAATCAAAATTTTTAATTATTAAATTTGATTGTAAACAAACAGTAGTGTAAATGTATTAATACTGTTCCATCAACAAAACAAAATTATAAAGTCTACAAATAAAGAACGAATTCAAATTTTATTATTATTGTTATGAGTCTATTCAATAAATTAATGACATAATTACTAATGACTTCAGAAATATTTATTTTTAAAAGCTGTAGCTTATTGATATTTCTTGACATAGTCACTCTTGACAGTATGACTTCCTCCTTTCCATCTTTCATATTTCTGTGGTAAAATAATATTTTGGTTGCTTATAAAGCCAGAATTGCACTGATGCTTTTGAGTCATTATTACACTGGAATATTTTTTATAATAACAGTACTACCATGAGTGGTCCAAACAACTGCAAATCAGATGGTACAAGGTTGTATAGAGGATGTGGTAATACTTTCATTCTAATTTAGTGACAATTTTCTTGGTGCTGTTTCAGAATGAAAATGGAGGAGTTTGCTTGTTTTTTATGATGTTTCTTTATTATTGTTGGCTTTGACATTTTCAAATATCTCAAAATACAATTACTAGGTACTGATATACAGTATCTGGTTTCCTGTAATGCATAAAAATGAGATTCTTGTCGTCTTAAAACAAAGGCAGCATAATTTTGTCAGCTGATGTCACTTTGTCACTTTAAACTTCTTTATGGAATAGAAACATCTGAATTTGCCAGTAGACTGTCTTTTAGACTCAGGCTCATATTGATGACTCTAGATTTCATCATAATCAATGACTTGTAATGAAAATTATGTGCTTATGAAATTCTCTTTCATTCTTAAAACAGCCCATCAACTCCACAAATTTTAATTCTTCATTCTTCATGCTAGCATTCTGGATATCTACCTTCAGCAAATCTTTTGAAAATTACATTTCTCGGGTACAACAGAATGCATTGTTTATGTATGTTAGGCAATGTGTTGCTATTCCTTGACCTTCCAAAATCAAACTGCTGAAACTTGTCAGTGGAAATTGTAACTGGTTATCTTTAGTAGTGTACATTGGAAATTCATTTTTATCTTCATTAAAACTTTTAGTTTATTTGTATCTGACTTGCACCTGTTTTGAATGCTCATTCATCTTAGATTTCTGCACCACTAACAACTTCAACACTTAAAAATGTGACGACGACATACTACTATTCCAATATTAATTTCTTTAGTGGGGCCTAGATGTGTTCAAAGCTTCTTGTCTTAATCAATTGTTGTACTTCTTAAATCTCACAATTTGACAAATGTAGGACTTGTTTACAGGATATGTAAGAGCATGACAAAATTAATCACTTTGAGTTATTGTTTTTGTATGCATTTTGGGTCTAAATACCTCTTCAGCTCTTGACAATTCTTTAAAAAAATGGTCCTGGGTAAAGCCACAAGGTAAATATATTTTTAGTTTAACTATTTTATGTTCTTATACAATTTGTGATACCAGTTAAACTTTATATCTATATNATTAATTTTCCTTTTTTGTGCTATATTCCATCTCAAAAGGGTGTACTACTACACAATATTGAGTGCTTATTTATTAATTATTTGAATGAAATGCATAGATAATTTATTAACTTTACCAAATATCCTATTTTAACAAGTTTATATTATTATAAAACAAAAGAAAAATGTTTTGAAATTTTGTAATTTCATCAAAAATTGACAAATTATAAGATACATATACTGTATATGCTAATTATACACCATTGAAGTGTAGGTTACCAGTGTTCATAAGCTGTGTACTAAGAATTTTTTCTAGTTTTTGTACTGAATAATATACAAGTTTAAACTGAAATTAATTTTAGCTGACTGTCATTATACAACAGTTTTTATTTTATTTTATTTACTTGTATTTGATACATCTTAATAAATGTAAATGAATTTATTCGTACGTATTTGTAACACATTTACAAATAAGAATTTTAGATACATTTTCTGCATTTTATTAAAATTGTTTTTAACAATAAACTTCATGTTAAATATTAGAGAACTATGTACTGGAACATTTTAAAATAATTTTTAAATAAAATGTTTGAAAAGATTTAATAAATGATGATTTATGGATGAAAAATTTATGGAAATTGCTATGAAACAATGTGAAAAACAAGAGGAAAAAAAACTATGTGAAATATATGTTCCATTTGGAACTGCAAATTTATTAGAAAGTTTTATTGTTATTTGCAGCTAGATAAATATTTCGTATACTTAGACTGCTTATTTGAGAAAATTTTACAGATTTTACAACACGTGATCAAAATGAATGCTCAACTCGAATGTTTTGCCTTATTTTTAAAAGATTCTTGTATTATTTTATAAAATGCTTTTATGTATATAATATATAAAGAAAAATTTTGTACATTTGTGCTGAACTAAATACATGTTTCTGGAATGTTTCAGTAAGCTTATTCTATCTTAATATAAAAATTATATTCTAATTTACATCTTTTTTGTTTTTCAAAATGATATCTACATAATCGTAATTTAATTTGTAAATAAATATTATATAAATATCAGGAAAGAAAACTAAATGTTTGTATTTTTCATTTTTTATCCTCAATGTTCATTATAAAAAGTGACAGATTGTTTTGTTAAAGCATTGTTGAATATTAACCATAGTCCTTCCTAGAATAGGAATGAAGTCCATATTTAATTTGGTTAAGCATTTTGCTTTTTGTTGTGAAAGTGCTACAGATTTTTGAAAATCAATTTGACAATGACAAAATAGGTAAAACACTTTTCAAAATTACTTATCATTTTCAATCTAATCTTTAGTTTTTTCTTCACTGGATATTGTTTGTTTGTATATTATTCATTTATTTTTAAAATACATAAGGAAAAGCTTTTTAGTTTTATTATAGATTATGATTTAGAACAAGAAAACAAATCATATTGTCATGCAAATGAAATTGTTTATCATAAAAAAACTAATCTGCTTTTAGTTTCATTTATTGAATAATTATTAAACCAGTGTTTCTCAAATTTTTCAGGTTACTTCCCCTTTTAGTATGTATATATATATATATATATATATATATATTTTTTGTTTCAAAATGAAATTTTGTCCCATTGTCTTCCAACACCCCTCCCACCCGAGTGTTCTACTTCCCTCAATGGGTGGGAATCACTTTGGGATTCCACCCACTTGAGGTGGGATTCCCATTGTCTTCAACACTCACTTTAGGAATCACTGATCATAGAGATGTGTGATGATGATTGATTTATTTATCATTATTATTACTGTGCAATTTTAAAAATTAATTTTTTTTCATCATATTAAACAAATTTTATATTTTCTGATTACTACTAATTTATAATTTCTATCAACATATTCCAATGAGCATTGTTATTTATAGTAGTAGTAATTTTTGAGTTTATATCATGGATATCATTTAATTAAACTGAACTTTTAATTACCACAGTTTAATTTATGCAATAATAAGAACATAATAACTAATTTGATGAAAATATGGTTTACTGTTACTTACAAATGATAAACTAACATACTCCTGAATAAATTTCATATTTATATTAATGTTGGAAGCATTGATTTTTTAAAAAACTTTTTATTTTCATTAAATTCTTCTCGAGAATATGATGAAAAAATAATTACAAGTAGGCCTAAACTATTTTCAGGATTGAAAATAATAATATATCAATAACTATAATCTTTAAATAAAATTTATATAAATTTCCCATTTCTTATCAAAAATAAGAATAGAATTATTAATATATAATTTATACAATTAATGTAAAAAGAAGTTTTTCTAAATTCATTCTTTTTCAAATTATATAAATTTATATTTCAAACAAAGGTATAGTGAATCTACAATAAACCAATTTAATAAGATTTTTCTGGGAATAACTGACAAAAGAATTTCATTAGAAATATGTTTTGATTTAATTCAAAACAAATGATATATAGTCAGTCTGACTGTTTAGCAATAACAATGATATAATTTACTTAAACTCCACAGCTATTAAATAATAATGTAAAAAATAATGTTTGCTATTAACTTTTTATTACATGTATTAATTGTTTGTGCAATGAACCAGTTTTTTTCAAGCACGTTCAATAATTTCATATGTATTGATGAAAAGAAAAAGTTGCATGTAATAAAAATAATATTACAAAATTTTAAGTTTATCAAATAACTTTCAAATTGTATAAAATGAATAAGTTGCCATTAATTGCAACTTTATTTTTATCATAAATTACAAAAGCTAATAAAATCATTAAATGTATAATTGATAAATTTTCTGACACTATTTATTCTTATACAAATATTAACAATTGATAAATATGGTTTGTAGTGCAAGAAGGAAAATCTAAAATAATTTGTCTTGAATAAATTAAGATTTGTATTGTGAAAAATCAGAATGACTTGGAAAGTATACAAGATCCAAGAGAAAATTTATATTCACGGTTAATATAAAAATTATTCTCTCTTTATTTAATCTTATCTTTCTGTAAGATTACTGTTCGTATAAAATAAAATTTTAAAAAATTTGTTCAAGACAAACAAATTAATTTTCCTTTTTTGTGCTATATTCCATCTCAAAAGGGTGTACTACTACACAATATTGAGTGCTTATTTATTAATTATTTGAATGAAATGCATAGATAATTTATTAACTTTACCAAATATCCTATTTTAACAAGTTTATATTATTATAAAACAAAAGAAAAATGTTTTGAAATTTTGTAATTTCATCAAAAATTGACAAATTATAAGATACATATACTGTATATGCTAATTATACACCATTGAAGTGTAGGTTACCAGTGTTCATAAGCTGTGTACTAAGAATTTTTTCTAGTTTTTGTACTGAATAATATACAAGTTTAAACTGAAATTAATTTTAGCTGACTGTCATTATACAACAGTTTTTATTTTATTTTATTTACTTGTATTTGATACATCTTAATAAATGTAAATGAATTTATTCGTACGTATTTGTAACACATTTACAAATAAGAATTTTAGATACATTTTCTGCATTTTATTAAAATTGTTTTTAACAATAAACTTCATGTTAAATATTAGAGAACTATGTACTGGAACATTTTAAAATAATTTTTAAATAAAATGTTTGAAAAGATTTAATAAATGATGATTTATGGATGAAAAATTTATGGAAATTGCTATGAAACAATGTGAAAAACAAGAGGAAAAAAAACTATGTGAAATATATGTTCCATTTGGAACTGCAAATTTATTAGAAAGTTTTATTGTTATTTGCAGCTAGATAAATATTTCGTATACTTAGACTGCTTATTTGAGAAAATTTTACAGATTTTACAACACGTGATCAAAATGAATGCTCAACTCGAATGTTTTGCCTTATTTTTAAAAGATTCTTGTATTATTTTATAAAATGCTTTTATGTATATAATATATAAAGAAAAATTTTGTACATTTGTGCTATGATTGTTTTTAATGAGTGTATAATGAATGAGCAAATGTTTTTCAATATAATTTAATGACACTTTTTTATTTATACACACAAATTGTAATGTTTGTAAAACAACATTTTTGTTTTTCTGTTAAAATTTTATGAAACCTCATACTTTGTATAATACTATTTATATTTATAATTTTATTGATTTTTTTTAAAATTAAAATTTGTAACAAGATTTTNGTAAAGTCTTTGTAAATCCGCACTTAAAATGTAAATTTTAATATTGGCGGTAGACTATCACACAGCTTTAGCCAATGATTTCACTTTATTCTATTACTATAGATGCATTTCGGTCCTTTTCTAAAAAAGGTCCCTCTTCAGTACATTTGAGTACACAGTTTTATTTATACATCCCTTTAGCACTTTTATCTTGAGCGCACTAAATTATATATATATAATTTGTATAATTTATATAAATTATACAAATTATATATATAAATTCACTTCAAAATTTACTTCAAATTATAAATTTATACAAAATAAATATAGTAAAATAAGTTTTATTTTACCTTATAAGCTTCAATTTCAACATTATAAAGAGGTACATATTTACTTAATGGTTCAATAAATTCTATTTCTGATAAAGGAGCTTCTTTTAGCACACCAATTCTTCTTGATATTAATGTCTGTTTATAAATATTTGTTTTATATATCTCATAATATTAATTACATCAAATCAGTTTATAATAAATTATAAATAAATTGAACAAGCAATTATCTATTGTGACATCATCACAATGCTTGGCTGCAATTTTTAATCATATTTTTAATTAATTTATTTAATTTAAAATATATGCTCTCCACCTCAAATTAGTAATGTCTCGCCCCTATACATCATACTTTTCCTGTTAGCAATAGAGCCATGCTAATCATCTATTTAACTCCTTTCAATTATCTGATTTCCGATCTAGACTTTCCAAAGTTCATATATAGTTAATTGAGTCCTCCTGCCCCTAAGATTCCATATCTGATCTTGACTTTCATCTAACTCCATTCTCGAGATTAAGGAAGGACAGATAGGTGATAGTGGGAATTTACAGGTCTACAATTTTTTCAAATTGCAGCCCAATTACACAAAATATAGAAGTAAATTTTGTATTATTTATTATTGTTTTACTTATCATTCTATCTAAATAAAAAATAAATAATAGAACTATTTTTGTGAAATATTTAAATTGATTTAAATAAACAGATAACAGTGTAACATTGTATGAAGTTCACTGCATATAATTTACTAACCATCCAAATAAATAAACCAAAATCAAAAATAGAAAAAAAAACTGTTTGAATAACTACAGTATAGTAGAGCATCAATTATCCAAAAATCAATTAGTACTGTCTGAAGTTGAGTTCAAATAATTCCAGAAATTACAAAAATTTTACATAACAATTGTTGGCAACTTTCTGTAGTCCCAACTATTGAACTATCTTTTTATCAACACTAGTGTTAGAAAGGTTTATTTATTACTTGCACTTATTTGTATTGTAATGAAGTCACAGACTTCTAATACATCACTTATAATCAAATGCTTCACTGTACATAGGCACAGTGAAATATTTGATGTATTAGAAACAAATGTTGATATGGTTAGAAATGTGTCCAGAGCAGAATTTTCATCTCATGATGATCAAGCTAGCCAGGGATTTAGCAAAGTTAAAAAAACATGTAAAACAAAGCAAATGTACTGTATGTACCATTCATGTATTCATAAATTTAGATTAGTTTTTTAATATAGTACAGGGAAAAAAGTAAAATTTATTTGTTTGTAAGCTTAAAATAGATTCTTATTAATCATATATTATTAAAAATGCATTTATAAATAAAATACAGAACTGGGAATGGTTATTTGTGGTTTAGCNTCAGATTAAATACAAGGAAAAAAAAATTTTTTTTTGTTTTTTTATAAACACAACTGAAATTACAAATGTAAAGAGATAAGAATGGCAGTGAAAATTTAAATTCTTTTTTTAAGAATTTGGACATTTTTATATGATTTTTGTGCTTTTTTGACCATAATTTTATGATTTTAGATTCCTAATTTTCACTACACCAGAAGCAACATATATACTACTACTATCAATTATTCTCAATAACAGAAATTATTATGCCATCATCTTCAGTATTATGGAATATTTGAATTATTCTTGGAAACTGGATACTATAAATTAGTTTTAAAATTTAGTGATTTTAAGGTCAAGATGTTTTTTATTGAAGCATCTTAATAGGATTGCATTAAATATAACTGGATTAATATTTCAAAAGGATACTATTAAGAAACAGATAGGAAGAGGAAAAATGTTTTTAATAAAAAATGACATAAACTGACTTTTTAATTAAAGACATTATAATTGTAGTACTGACATCATTAAAGTATAGATATCATTCAGGTTGCCATATTGATGTGCTTTAACCTCTGTAAACTGCATTGAAGTAAAAGTTAAAGCTTATCAGAGTAAATTCAGTTTTCTCAAGATGTCATCAACCTGAATTTATTTAGAATTTATTAAATTGGTAGAGTTCTTGATAAAATTTATGTATCTTTTAATAAATTATGCAGCTTAACATATACAGTAAGACCCCTGCTTAACGCTGATTCAATATGACGCAGTCTGCTCGAAGCCTTAAAAAAACTCAAAATTTACACTAATTGAAATTATTGCAGCATTTCATTGATTCATATATAATATGATTATTCCCAAACATGAACCAATCAGCAAAAGGTGGCAATTTGTCGTAGCACTGTACATTCCTTAAATCTATGTTTGTTTGATGTAATTTTGGAAAAATATATAATGTCATGGATGCCGTAGACAATAACGACTTTGCTTGACATTCATTCATTCATTCATTCATTCATTTCTTTATTAACGCACACAATAGTACATGCCGGGTTCCGCAGTGAGCACTACCCTGTGATAACAAATTACAATAATAAAGATACAGATAGATATAGGTGTTACAAAATACATAATTAATTATAATATAAAGGTAAAATACACAGGCGTAATAGGTACACAATACAATAACACAATACAATACAATACAGAAAACACTGACGATCGAGCGGTGTCTCGAAGATTGTGCTTGGTGCGATTTCAGCTAAAATCCAGTCACATTCGACACCAATACACAAAGTCCATCCTTAAAAAGAGACAGCCATAAGCAAAATAGGATGAAGAAAAATGTTCTTCAGCACTAATGTATATATTGTGTACTGTAAACTTAGTGCTGCAGTCTTGATCATCTGTCCGCACGTAAACAGTACACTTTGGTAGAGAATAACTACTGAATAATCAGGATAAATTACACTTATGCCAGACATCCTGAGGCTTATGATGTGTAACATGATGGCTGCTGAAATTAGAATTATTTGATGAATCGGAATAAGATGGTATCGTATCATACTCAAGAGAGTGATTGAGTACAAAGCTGACTAAAAGCCACTGACTGTTGTACGTGCAAAGTATTTGGTGATTAAGTC
>NW_019386336.1:125821-133059 GCF_000671375.1 Centruroides sculpturatus | reverse complement strand
CAAATTTTAATATCAACTCAAAATAATTTAAAAAGACAAATTACAATAAAACGGTTTATTATCCAACTATCAGAAATTTCACAACATGCCAAGGAAGAGAGGAAGGAGCAATTAAATAATTAAAATTATAAAGGATTAAAAAATATATATATAAAAATGGGGAACATCGCACTTCTAACAATCGCTGCGAGTGTGTGGGTTAAATTGAAATGTTTTCCTGATGAAAATGAATAATAATAAAAGTTTCAATGAAAATGATAAAATGTAAATTGAATTTTATCATAACGAGTTTGCTTGAATTTCCTTTCTTCTGAGATCGCAGCAATGCGCGACGGGTAAGCTAGTAATATAATAAAAAAGGTATTTTAAATCAGCATTCATTTTTAGTGTTTATGATGACTTTTGTGTAAGAAATGAAATCTTTTAGGCAGAAAAACTGTCATTACAAAAGAATGAGAATAAACTGAACTGAGAACAAAAAAACAACTTTTCCCCATCAACTTTAAAAAAACTCTAAAAGTAAAATCTTAAGATGGTGAAAATATTTTCTCTGTCTTAAAAATTTAGTTAAATACACAACAGTTTAGTATTTAAACAATCAAAATATTAGTAAGAAAACGTCCAGCCAATGTTTTTTAATCTTATGCATATCAATATATAAATTTTCATATAACAGTTATTTACCTTTTGAACAGCTAATTTTATTTGACTTCCTGTGTATCCATCAGAAATTTTAGAAAGAGTTGGTAAGTGCAGCTGTGGAGTTATTTCACCCTTTGCTTGAAGAATTAAATTCTTCCAAATAACTGAAAATATTATTATCATAATTAAATTTTATTTCACATTAATTAAAAAATTTATTATAGAATATTTTTAATAATATGTAATACAATATATCAATAATTTATAGGAGAGACTGGGATATTCTCAGACATGAAATATTGTCAGTACTTTCATATTGCATCATGATTCTTATTAGCCACATAGTAATGACATCACTCCCCTAGTACCAGTGTGCTTTAATTCCACTTTATGTAAAATTTGTTTTTTATGTCATTGTGTTATGCCATTGCTCTACATTTCTGTATAATTGAAATAATAATATCATATTTACCTTTGAGGAAAAATAATGTTATTTTATTTTGTTCTAACTCTGATTCCATTCTGAATCAGTGTTCTATATTATTCAATCTCCACTGACCAATGAGATATCTTTTATTGATAGGCACACTTTTGGGACATGTTTGAAAGTGCATTGCAAGTTTGTAGTTTACAAGTGTTGCTATTGTGTGTTGAAAAAAATGAGCAAGCTTTTTTATAACAGGAAAGGGAGTGTGAAAATCCAGTGGGTGGGAGATGCCATTTATTCTGATGATGAAAGCAAGGTGAACAGGTATGCACAGTATTGTAAAAAAAAATCTGTTTTGTTAGTCTGTATAAAAATATACTATAACATAACAGTTCAGAGATCATACTGTCACTTTTACTGATGCTTGTCCGTCTAAAACAGCTACTGATGCTGTCACCAATATGGATACAGTACATTGTGTACTCCTTATATGGGGCAGTATGCCTAGATTCTGTTTTGCTTTTTCCAGAATCATGAGGCAGAAAATGAAAAGTTCAGAAAGAATTATGGAAGGTGTCTGTCAGGAAAGCAAAGCATCAACATTGGGAAGAATACTTTAACTCTCACAGTGTCCTCATTCCTACATGAGAACAAAAATATTGTAAAGATTGTCTTTGGAACCACCATTACTTATATAGAGAGAATATATCATCAGAACAGTCAAAGGTAATATTCCAGGAATTTTGGAAACTTTCTGACAGTGAAAAGAATTTCTATGACAAGACAATAGAAAGACATGTAAAACAGGGAGCTCAACAAGAGAATGTTGGTTCTGAGAGACTACGACATATGCTTACTATTTTGTGATCAGTGATGATAAAGTACTTGTCTACAAAGAATTTTATTTGGCCACTTTGATCAGTCAACAAAGAATTAATTACTTTCATTTGAAAAAGAAGTTGGATTAACTAGATTCCCTGCAAAATTAGTTGAGGAAGCATGAAAAAGAATTCAAAAGCATATGGATAGCATTCTGAAAGTTCCTTCTCATTATAGACATGCAACTACACAAGAACATGCTTAAAAACTACAAAGCTGTTTCCAAAAAAATGAATTTACCAAAAAATGGTTTTTCCGTTATTCATGCCAAAATTTTTGCAATATTGATGGCCATCAAGTGGTGTAACACAACTTTGTCAATATGTCTATTAACATCTACACTGACAGTGCGGCTACTGCTGCCAAACTGAGAAACAAGGACACTACCAATGCTACTTCCAATATTTTCAGTGAGGCTGCATCATCATCAAACAGTTACGCCATTAATTGGATCATGGGGCACCAGGGCACTTCAGGAAATGAAAGAGCTGACTCCCTATTACGCAGTGCAACATTGAACCATACCGATCATCCAGAATATGACTGCATCCCTAAGTCCTTAAATCAAGACTCAAACTGCTCATTTGGAATGAAGCCATTGAAGCAGGGCAGTCAGATTGGGATAAAGTTCTGTGGCAGCATATTATAAAAAGATTCTTTCCAAGTGTCCAGAACCATATACATAAATGGATTCAGCCCAGTCATGAACTGACACAATTCTTACACACAAGTGTCTGTGTTCAGTTATCTTAAGAGATTCCATCTCCTAGATAATGATTACAGTAATCTTTGTGGTATCCAGGATGGTGTTTTACACTACCTTTACAGTTGCCCCATGCTTGAGGATATTAGGCATCACTGGAGGCATCAAGTGAATCTAAACAATATGGTCTGGCTAGCAAACCCAGAATTCCTTGTTCATAATAAAGACAATCTTAGCCTCTTCAAAGAGCTTATTAAAGAGCTTATAAAAAGAAGTGATATTCATTAGCCTACAGTTGGTATCTTGTGCTTCACTGTCTATCTGTGAACCAAGACTTTTGGTGCAAATTAAAGACTGCCTTCATTTATTCTACAAATTAAAGACTGCCCTAGTTAGAACCATAATACTGTATAACATTACAATGCTGTTCATTTCTGTTTATGTATATATGCGCATATTTATTTTATTTTTATTTCATTTTTTCAATTTTATTATTTTACCAACATTTGTCTCCTGAAAAAACTGTAATAGTTATCAGCATGTAACATCAATGTAATCTTTCTCTGTAAGTTGTTGCTTGATTATGTCAGGTGGTACCAGGTTAAGTAATGAAGATTATTGACAGACAGACAGCTGTACTGTACAAAAATTAGTTTTGAATGACAAAAATTATCGTTAGATTTTTGCATTTATGATAAATGGCCCTTTTTAATTTGCTTTCCACATAAATCTGTATATTTTTTATAAATATCGATTTTATTGTTAAATATTTATTTCTACTTACTTTGTCGACTTCCAAATTCTGGAGGTGGAACATAAATGATTTTCTGATAAGTAGCATTTAATCCCTTCATATCACTTACATTAAATGGTGCATCAGTAATACC
This sequence comes from Centruroides sculpturatus, assembly GCF_000671375.1. NCBI lineage: Eukaryota > Metazoa > Arthropoda > Arachnida > Scorpiones > Buthidae > Centruroides > Centruroides sculpturatus. The sequence goes on along the minus strand of NW_019386336.1, from coordinate 129,521 downwards.
ACATAATAAAATACGATCTGAAGGTTTAATTGATTTTACAAAGCTTATCAAATGTTTTTTTAGCTGTTTTGGATCAGACTGGTAGAAAAAGATTAAAATATATTTACANTGCTTGACAAGAATTAACTGATAAATGCATGAACAGAGTGTGGAAGAAGTTATGGCTGGAGGTAGCTAAGAATTCTCAATGAGAAGAACCTATCGCTGTATTGATTAGGTTGACAAAGTCAACCTAATCAATATAACGGGTCTCCTATTCCCTTTATATTGATTGGGTCTCCTATTCCCTTTATATTGATTGGGTCTCCTAGTCCTGTTATAATATCTCCTAGTCCCGTATAATGGACTAGGAGATATAGACAAGCAGGATATTGAGAAGGTACTGCAAATTTCTGGTGAGAGCCTTACCAATGATGATCTTCAAGAACTGGCAGAACAAGGAATTTGTGTAGAACTGGAAAATAGTGATTCTGAAAACAAAGAACCAAAGAATTTCTACAGATTTAATTAGTAAAAGTTTGGTAACGATAACTGAAATCATTGATCAAATTGTAACGAATGATCCAGATTTTGAAAAGAGTGTAAGCAAGACAAGGCATTTTGGATGTGATCTCCTGATACCAACATTTGCTTAAGGAAAGAAAAAGAAAGTGACAAATGAAACTACATGACTTTATGGCAAAAAGACAAGAATTTCAGAAAAGTCAGGACCTTTGTTACAAAAAAACGAACTTTACATTTCCCCAGGATAAACCGGCATGTCAGTTTTTACCATATGGAAATATCTGATTTCATGGTCTCCCCAGATAGACCGGTATGCCAGTCATTTTGTGAATATACAGTCAATAACTGATATTCATATTTTGTTCTATATCTAACTTTATATAATACTGCTCCGCTTCTATAATGAGAGTTGGTATTTGTATAAATTATTTATATAAAGCAGTCACAAATCACATACTATGTAAATGTTAAACCATTATGTCTGGTACCCCCTTTGCTGTACACACTTGCCTACACATGCAAACTTGTCATGTTTGTTTTTATACTGTATCACTGTACATATTTTGTCTTGTAATTGTATTTTTACTTGTTCAATAAATGTGATGCAGATGCCCAGTGATCCCATACTTCCCTTCAATCTTTCCCTCCCTACTTACTATCACTTCCTCTTCTAATTTCTTAGAGGTAAAGTCTGTGCACATACAGACAACCTCTCTACTCTTTTAATATAATGTGAATATACAGTACTACTATTTTTAATAGAAATATCTTCTGCATGTCCTGGAATATCACCATACCAAATCTGATTGCATTTGGACTGCTAAATATCATGTTGATTGAAAAGTTTCTGGTCACAGACAAGATACAAAACTTTATTGATATTAAAACACAAAGACATGATCATCCTTGAAAGAAAGATGGGTCAAAACCATTGCTAACAATTGTCTTTTTGTAAATTGGTGGATTCCTTGGCAATACCACTTAGCTGGTTTTGATGCCAAAACTCATGAACCTCGTTTGACATCATGCACTGTATTAAAGGAAGGTCTTCACAAAAAATGTGCCAACAATCAGAAGAAGTAAAAATCTGATGGAGCAAGATCAGAGCTGTATGCTGGGTAAGGCAAAACTTTACTACTATATCTTTTTTTAGACCACTCTGTAATGGTGTGCCAGAACATTATCAGGCTACAGCAGTGTACGCTTTCAATTAAGCAATACAGAATAGTGAGTATGCAGGACTTCAAACACTCTTCCCAGCTGCTCAGCATAGAGGTTGCCATCCACAGCCTGGCCATTAGAAACCAGTTTCCAATCTACTGGACCATCCAAATTCCATCAATAGTCATCTAGATCAAGGCTTGTCTATGAGGCTGGTGTTCTATTTGGCTGCAGTTGTCTTGTTCATTAGGTCTGGTCCTTCAATTTTGCAAATTTTCTCTGCTGCTACCCTTGCACTGTACCCTTCTTGTCTGCAGTAATGATGCAACATGCCTTAAATGATAAGTTTTTTCATCAGTCATTCTTTATTATGGAAAAAATTCACCAAAGGAATGAACTCAACAGCTCTATAAAATGATAGCATGTACTTTGATGATGATGCAAATACCAGCTCATTTGCATTCACAGCAGTTTTGCCAGTGCTAGAGATTTTTTTCACAAAAGTGTTGTCAGTATTCAGAAACTTGAATCACACTGATATTTCTGTAGACAGTGTTGAATAGGAGTACATTAATTACAAACATCTAGTATGTTGAATTTGATTCTATTTATATTTGCCACTTGATGTATGCAACAATGAATGCCCAAAAATCAAATGTGCTATTCTAGATTATTGAATACTAGCAGACCCTGCCACACGTTGTTGTGGCTCAAAATGTATCTATTATAAATGTATAACACTTCCCCTGTGGGGGGAATTTTTTGAAAAATCTCTTCTTAGTGTACATCAGTGTTTCCCAACCTTTTTTGTGCTATGCTCCACCTAAGTCTTTCTAATATTCTTATGCCCCCCCCCTAACATATAAAGTGGCTATACGGTTAACTTAAACTCTGGGCGAGTCCATTTTCGAATAGCCCCCATGTGGGGCATGGGCCCCACATTGGGAAACACTGGTGTACATTCTGTTGACGTACCTTATTAAAACGCAATCAAAAACGCATCTAAAATAGTATAAATCGAAGCATAGTTCTTTATGGTAAGCCTTAATCCTGTCCATCTTTCCCCAGTGGGGGGAATTTCAACATGTATATTATATAAAAACACATGTGTATTCAAATGCAGCATTGTGTCAAAATTTCAAAGGAATCGGTAGGAACAAATGAACATTACATTTTTATTTATGTAGGTAGATAGAAGATGATCTGCTTTAGTTCATCCTCACAGAAAAGCAAACTTAGGTCGGCGTACTCGTAGCACCATCTGTTGGATATAAAAGCCTTAACCCTAGATGATATCTTTTAATTTATATGAATGTTTAACAGAATAATATACAGCCTATGTCCCCCCTAAAGTTCCATTCTAAATATTGGTGAAAGAATTTTTGAAATTGGATGAGTAGTTTCGGAGATTACCCCTACATACAAACTACTTTATAATATTAGTATAGATTAAAACTTGCTCTTCAATAGGTTGCTGTCCATAATTTTTATAAAATGTAAGAACATTTATATGATTATTGAAGATATTCAATTTGAAAATTGATTTAAAATGTTTGTGATAAGTCACATAATATGATAAAAGTTTTACATATAAAATGTGTGCATTAGAAATTACAACATGAATTATTTAATAGTTAACAGGCATTAGAATTATTCAATTGTTCAAAGTAATAAATATTTTAATATTGAATAAGATTAATAAAATACATATAATATTAGTTTTGATTTTTTAATTATTTCTTTTTGGTCTTTTTTTCCTGAGGTGCAAACATTTTCTTTCGTTTCTTTGCCAGAGGTGTTTTGGCAAACCAATTCTGTAAAACGAAACAAAATTATTTTCCAAATTAATTAAAATAATTGTACATATATAACTAAAATCTGTAAACAGCTTGTAATTTCAAAACAACAGTAGGATAGCTTCTTTAATTTTTTTTCTTATAAATATCCATTGTAATAATATATTTGAAATAGTAAATATATATTATTATAATTTTTTAAATAAAGAACATTGGATATGTAAGAGCATGACAAAATT
>NW_019386336.1:67886-119871 GCF_000671375.1 Centruroides sculpturatus | reverse complement strand
ACTTACCCGAATCACAAAATTTTTTTGAACGTAAAAGAAGCCTCCAATGGAAATTCCCATTTTGTTCATTCCGAATCTTTTCATGAAACAAATCATCTTAAAATAGTAAACTAAATAAGTAGCGAGTTAGGATTATAACTAAATAAGTACATTTCACTTATACCTCACCTTGTACTTGAATTCAACTGACAAGTTGTTTGAAGAGAATCTTTGTATGGAAACGAAGTTATCGTAGATCTAAAATATAAAACAATTATATAATAATAGAAGCTTTATTATGTATGTTTGTTATTTACCGTTTTCCTACATTTTCTATATAAATAAATAACTTTAATTTTGAGAGGTTTAGATATATTCTGTCTGCTGATGATAACACCGATGGAAAGTACAACTGTAAGAAATAGTTGACCCCCTTATAACACTGTTAATAATTCCGTTTTATATGAATTCCATGTTGTACGAGTCACTTAGATTTTACAAATACGTGTGCCGAGCTGTGAACGGCACACGTATTTCGTTTTTCTTTAGAACCCATTAATGGCGAATTACATATAAGCACTGAACACTTGTTGGTCATGATTTCACGCATAACCAACAAATAAATCACGCAAATTTTCCCAGAATTTTATCTCGTATATCACCTCTAAATGCAAGTCACTTTTCCATATAAAGTCCTTTCGGAGAGACAGTTATAAACAGGTTCCCTACCTCCAATGTTGCAAGACACAACTAAACCTAAACTTTCCTAAATTTAATGTATAGGAACAGTGATGGAATAAGTCATTTGCCGATCGCAATACAACAAAACATTTGCCGATCGCGATACATACTTAATTAGTATTATCAAAAATTAAAAATAATAATTACCAGAGATGTCAAGTAGGAAATGGCCCATGATACAAAAAAGCATCCTGTTAAGAATATCATCGAAAGGCAGCCGTAAAGTGCTCGCATTGTAACATCCATGTCAAAAAACATCGTGACAAAACATAGAAAGCATGTTTCGTATGTAAAATGAGCATATATCAGAGCGTGGAGATCTTCCCATTTATTGTTGATCATTTCAAACATCTCCCAAATTTCTGTGTGCTTTTCGCAGATTTCTTGTAATTCTTTATTCAGTAATAAAGAAGTTGTGTTTGTCTGTTGTAATTCTTCAGATAACTTGATAAGTCGTCTTGCAATGACTATTCCAGAAATTAAAAATATTAGAAAAACTGAAGCTATCTGTACTATAAATAGCAGATACAGAAACCAGAAGTAAATGCAACATAACGTTGCTTCGAATTCACTTCCACTGTATCTTTTGATCATTGGAAACTGGACCATTGCCACTGTGTTCAATACAATCAAAATGATGAGAAATACGCTTATCCAGTATACTATCATAGGCAATTCCATTTGTAGTAGCAAGTATTTTTCATCATTGTACGAGCTTTTCATGAAATGACCAGTAATTTTGATTCTCTTCAATACTGAAAATTGAATAGCGATATAGAAATTCAGAATTATAATCACGACGCCAATTTCTTTGTCATATTTTCCTAATACTTGTGTAGAACTGTGACAGAATGAACGTTCTTTGAATGTTAAGAGAAATCGATAAATCGAAGAAAACCATAAAAACGCTTCGATCATTTTTACGTAGAAGTCATAGAATGCATGTGTTTTATTCTTTGGCTTTCCATCAGTTTCTTCTTTGAAACAGCTACATTTTTCGAAGGGTTCGATGCCAAAAACTTTACAAACAGATAGTACTGGTTGAAAATTGTAAGACAAACAACGATCCGACCGTGTCGTAATGCAATTTTCATTGTTTTCCTTACACAGAATCTGCATTTTTCGAAAGCCATTGATAAATTTTGAAATGCAGTTTCCCATTATCTATGTTGGAAATATATATTGTAAAAGTGGTAATGAAAGAATTGAAGAAACAAAAGTAATGACTTTAAATTCAGGTGATTGTTTTTTGAGATGAAAACTTTAATTATATGTGTTAATTTTACGTGTTATTTTATCGTTTTTGAATACATGACGGTTTTTGTTTCAGCTGTTCTTCATGTGGACTTCATCTGCGTAAATTTTTCAAGTACATAAAAGCAAATCTGCAAAGAAAAAAAACATTACTAAAAAATTAGATCAATATATAATCTATATGAAGTGACACCTGCTAATGGAACCAACTGTTTTAGTGGTCACCACTTTGACAGTTTCTTTAGTAAACACATTACCAAATTACCAAGGTTCACAGAATTGAAACATTTACTGTGAATACGAGCAAGAGCCTTACTCTTGTTAAAAATTGAAAAAAAATATTACATTTTTGTTTTTTATCTTAATTATTTCAAGCCTTTTTTTCTAGTATAAAACTGTATTTATATCAAACGTATTTGACAATTGATACAAAAACCATTGTAACTTCACAATAAATAGAAAGATAAAATTGTAAAAAATATATGTCAGTTAAAAGTTAAAATATGCGATTGAACAGTGAAGCCTGTGAGAAAGTCAAACATCGTTTCCAGAACAGACGCTTTGCACCAGTCGTGTGTTTAGATCCACAGTAAACTTTCAAAGATTGCACAGGCCAGCGAAACAGTCCAATACAAAACATATATTATATATATGTATATATATAAATATATATATAAATGTGTGTAATATTATTTAGATGATAAACTAATAAAAGTTAAAATTAATTAAGTTGTAATGAATTTCTAAGAATTTTATGTAAATATTTACATTACAGTAATACCTCAACTTACGCTACCCCGACTTACACGAACCCCGAGTTACGCAATTTTCAAATCTCATCGATTCGTTTTTTGTTTGAGCGCCACGCAACTCTCAATTACTCACTCCCCCCACACTGTTGTTCGGCTTACATTGTTGTTCAGTTGATGGACGTGTCGTGCGGAATCGACAACATAGCTACAATTTATTTTGTGTTGGTTATTTATGTGTTTGTTATATCTACGGAGACTCGAGAGACTCTATGCAGTGATTTCTTGCAACCGTGAACGAACCGTGAAATGTTCTTGTTAATCTTATCTCGTCATTTGATTCAAATGACGAGATAAGATTAACAAGAACATTTATTAGCTTACATACATCCGACTTGGATTTTACATAAATTGCGAAATTATACCCCGACTTACGTGAATTCAACTTATGCGGTTATTGCTCGGTCCCACCTATCGTGTAAGTTCGGGGTATTACTGTACTTCTTAAAACAGGTGTATCTATATCATATCTAAATTTTACAGCAATACAGTGGTGCCTCGTATAATGTACTTAATCTGTTCCAGGTGCACATCTGTTAAGTGTAAAGTCCGTTATACGAAACGCATTTTTCCATAGAAATACGTGTTAAAACATATAATTCATTCTGCAGCATAAAATAACCATACTGTACCATAAAAAAAATGAAAATGTAGTAGTCACCAATTATGCCAGGTAGTCAGATGTGAGGAGGATGTGGAGGAACACTTTCTTCACACATTCATACAGATACAGACTTTTTACACATTGCAGCAGGTCTCTTTTTATTGTTTTTTAATCAGAGTCAGATTCAGGAGAGGCTACTGGAGCTTGTAGGGTCAACTCCTCTTGTTCCATCCTTTGTTTTTTGCCTGCTGGTTTCTTGAAAAACATGTCCAAGGTAGTCTGTTTCTCTCTCTTCTTCAACACCTGTCGGAAATGACAGGCAAGGGTGTCATTGTAGATATCATTGATCCTGTTGGCCTCAGCTCTGTTTGGATAGTTAGTGTTGGTAAACTCCTGAACTTCTCCCCATTTGACAAGGAAGTTCATGTCAACTTTCACTCCTTCTGATGATTTCTTGCTTTATTAAAATTGAAATCACCTTTGTTTTTTTAGAAGCCATGATTTGCACAACACTTGAATAAATGTAAATACTCTACATTGAGGTGATGTACAGTACACAATAAACAAGGGAGCAAGCCGAATCCTAACGGGAGCTCTGTACTTCAGATATATGCCTACTAATAATACTAATATATTATAAAAATAGCAGGTTGTCATTGGCAATGGCAAAAGAGTGGAATCATCATTCACACTTGTTTGCAGAAAGTCCATTGTTTGCCTCATGTAACTGCTGAACGGAAAGTCCGTTGTTCACATCGTCCATTATATGAGGCACTACTGTATTTTTATTTCAACACGGAGCATTATTACACAAAGCATAATCCTTATATTTCTCACTTATTATAAATTTTTTGTTATAATCAATACTTATTATTTCTGAAATTCTTCTTAATTATATAAAATATTTTGATGCTAAAAATTTATTTTTCTGGTATAATTCTTGACTTCTAAATTCTATGATGTAATTATGTCATAAATTTACAATGTTGATCTTATTAATTTATAACATTAAATTTTAGTTTATTGTTTTACTCTATTTTTTTAAAATAGAGTAAAACAATAAACTAAAATACACAGTTCAATATGCGAGCTTCTGATTACAAGAAAAAATTTTTGGTTAAGTGCAGAGACATGAATTGCCACTTCCACTATCTTGTAATAATAATCAGGCCATTTATGGAATCATTATATGGTACATTTGTCATCCATTATTATTATGCTTAGTTAACATTTCAGTTCAGTCATAGATACACAGTATATTTTAGAATGTCATATTAATACAATACTAACATAAAATATGATACAAAAACTTTATTTACAGTCAGTTCCCAACTTATGATGACCAATACTAATGTATTAAAAAATAAGTTTTGATTCCAATCAATCATTAACAGCACAGTACAATAATTAAATGTTAAATATAATACACTAATGAGCAATAAACACATTTATTGGGTTTGATGCTCAATACACTTAAACAGCATCAATGTGTTGTATTATGATAAGAATACAAAATAACTGATTATTATATGTATGTGTGTGTGAAATATTATAGGCTTATGCATGGCCTTGAGAATTTACCATATTATCGTCATCATTTTTTTGTTTGACTTATGATGATAGTTGGGGACTACCTGTATTCTGTAAGTTTTGCATACATCTTTTGTTATTTTAAATCAGTGTGTTAAGAAACAAATTACAATTAATTTGTGTTCAGAAAACATTATTATTATAATAATAATAAATTAATAAATGAAAAAGTAGACATGACAAATTTAAATAAAAGAATCTATTGAAAATCTTTAGTAATTTTCTGTATTTTTTAAATAAGATAGATGTAGAAGGATAGATGTGCAAAAATTATGGTTAGTCATCCTAAATTCCTGAGTTCTCATGCCAAAACTGGAAACTTATTTGTAACATCATTTATCAAATACAGCTGCATACTGCATTTGAAACTTATGTCACTGCTAATACTTCTTGGCTGAATTGAATAAATTTTCTCTACAATTCTCTGCAACACAAATTTGTGCCATTCCTGGAAAAACAACTGCTAATAAATTAATAGCAAATGATTAAATTAATGAGAGAAAATTCAATGAAAATATTTATAAGTTTTACCAAACCATTATACAGGTGGTCCCCTACTTATAAATGTTCAACTTACAAATGTTCAGACTCAAACAATTTGACCATATGTCTAAAACTTAAATTTTGCACATATTCTGAAGTTCTCTTGCTAGTTGTGGGGTGGCGTTGAAGTCAGTCTTTAGCCAATAATAAATAACATGGATTTATTTCTATCACATATCATCATTTTTCATTTTTGATTGAAATATGACATTCCATTGCCACTCGTAAGGTGGCATCTAAGTTGGTTATGTTGGAGTATTGGCATTTTTTGTTGTTTGCAATTTTTATAAACTTTTACAATTAATGCTTCAAAAATGTGTCCAAAATGTAATAGTAAATCTAGCAGTGGAGATAAATGCAAGAAGTTTGGTTCTGTTATTGTGGAAAATAAATTTCACATTATAAAACTAAAAAAAAAAAAACAGCGTTTGAAATACCCACTTCTAAGCAGTAGCAAGTGGGTAAATGAGTGTAATGTGTTCTATTAAGTACATTGAAGGATCAAACACTAACAATACATAGTTATTGTGTACAAATGTACTTTCTAGGTTAGTTTTTAACTTACAACAAAATGCCTCAGGAACCTAATCTGTTCATAAGTAGAGAAGTGTTCGTATAATATTTGAAGACAAAAGTTCAGCATTGGTCAAACAGAAAATTTAGATGGATTTGTTTAACTTCCGAGATAAGTTAGGTTGAACTAGAAGAAACTGCAAGTTTTCTCAATACAATAATAAAATAAACTCAATAAACACATGAATTATTTGATGAAAGATCAATGCTAAACAAAGCTTTCCAACAACAAAAACCAAGAATAGTACCTAAAGACTAAATATCCAAAGACAAGATAAATGGTTGTCAGTTTTTGAGGTATTCCAAAATACTAATTTGCTCTTCAGAAGTACTTTTAAGTTACTTGAGTTTGCTATGTATGTTTACCGTAGACATCAACTCCATTAGAAACAATATTCTCCACTATGAACAATATTCATTCATCAGAATAGTGTTGGCTACAAGTTTAAGTAATAAAATGCCTATTAAATGTGAAAGTGAATTCTAAATATTCTTGTGAAAACTTTTATAACAAAATCTTATAAGTAGTTTAAAGGAAAGTATTTTCTAGTAAGAAGTACAATAGGTCTAAAACAAAAACAATCATTCATTCTCATCATTTACTTAATACATACTGTATGTAATATTTTTTTCTTTTCTGTTTTACTAGAAAATGCACCCAATATGTACAGTACAATAAAATGCATTTAATTGCTGTGTAAATAATCACAAGAAGAATTTTTCAGGAAAAGACAATAATTTGTCTGTCTTTTGGTATCATTACAATATTATAATACAGTACTGTATTTTATTATCCTATTAGATAAATACAGTATATTAAGATAGGCTATTTGGGGAATTGGTTTGGTTTTGTACACAAATGTCAGTGTTTAATTTTAAATATGATGTGCGTTAATTTAGTGCCTGCTATTGTGGGTAGACTAATCGATACAGGATGACATTTATCTTTCAGTTAAAATACAGAATGAACATTGTGAGAAAATGAATGCTGTGAGAACGAAGAATAAAGGAAAAATTAGCATTATGTATATGTGTCCTTTTTTGAGACTGGGGAAAAACTGATAGATGAGAGAAAATGATTGATAAGGGAACAATAGATCAAGGTTTCACTATATTTGAAAATAATTCAAAACATTCTTCCAAAATTATAATTTTCACGAATAGATTATATTAGTTTGGAGTAATGCAGGAGTGATTTCGCTTTAGAGTCGCCTATTCCCCAATTCATTAACAAAAAATACTTCAGTATTGGTAGGAATATCAGTAAAAACAATAAAATATAAAGAAAAATACATAAAAAATAGTTATATTAAAAAAAAAAACTTGTGTTTTAATTGAAGANGTACAGTCGACCCCCGTATAAGATCATTGATTATTCCGTTTTATATGAATTCCATGTTGTACGAGTCACTTAGATTTTACAAATACGTGTACCGGGCTGTGAACGGCTCACGTATTTGTAAAATTTAAGTGACTTGTACAACATGGAATTCATATAAAACGGAATAATCAATGATCTTATACGGGGGTCGACTGTATTGACTTAAATTTACAATAAATGTTACTCCTTAATAAAAAGTTAATAAATGCTCAATGAGGGTTTTTTTTTAAACTCAACTTGTTAATGGAATGGTTAATGTGTAAGCTTACACAACTCAATCCAAGCATTGATTTTTGACTGTTAATATAAAAAATCTTTATCTGGAACTCATCCAAACATTCAATGCTTCATCCTGTTAGAAATGTGTATCATGTTGCATGAAATATCACATGTTATGATAGTCCAATGAAATCAATAAGCACCTTATACATATATATATCTTTTAGTTAATTTTTTCATCTACATACCTTATAACTATAATAAATACCTTATCAGTTTTTGGTAATTTTCTCATAAATGATTTTTCAGCATTTTTCACAATGACAACAGCTGGCTGAAATGCTTTACCCACTTTTTCAACAAGATGCATAAGCATTTTTGAACCTGCTTTTCCTGGATATTTTCCAATAATATTTTCTGGAGATAAATCAAATATTATGGATTGTGTTGCTGAACATATTGCATTAACTAAGAATTTCTTTCCAACACCATGAGGACCAAAAAAAAGTATAGATTTTATAAGTGGAGTAAGTTTATGGACATTAGGATTACCTAAACAAATAAAATAATTTTTTTTATTAAGCAATAACACACAATACATATTCTAAATTTTTTATAAGACTATTAATTAAAAATCATGATTTGTTATCATTATTTATTTTTGAAATTTTTCTATTTTTATTATAATTAGTAAAACTTGACACTATATATATCTATATCTATAAATGAGAATGTTTGTTTGTTCGCTATGCACTTCTAGGCCATATGACTAATTGCTAGAAAACTTAGCAGTTCCATTAACATATTACTAACTCAGATAACATCATACATCTCACCCCAAAATATTTATTGGATTCCTATATATCAATTAATGTTTGTCTACATTGGATTTACATGTAGGCCATCTACTGGCAAAAAAATTTAAAAAGTAATAAACTAAATATAATTCATACAAAAAATATATAATTTAAAAAAACATAATTATTATATTCACTTAATTACTGCAACAATGATATATTGCAAAATAAACATGCCATATTACTTTGATGAGTAGCACAGCATTCACCTGCATGGAGTTGAAACTGTTACACTATTAGTTGGTCATGTGTTTGCACATTGCCAAAGGCTGGCCATGTAGAGTTTTCCAGGTTTTCTTCAAGTTAGTAACACCTAAATATGAGCCAGTTTCTCATAAAACTCTTCCCAGGAGACATCCACCTTGTCATATCACCCACATGTCGCATTGCCGTAACCAAATAAATAAAACTAAGTGTAATAATTTTTCTATGAACTTGCTATTTATAAGGACATACTTCCCACATACCATAATTTTCAGCATTCTAATAATGGTCTTAAAATGGGTTTTGCCACATATATTTTTGAAATTTATGATTAATAATGTCAGGTGTAACATTTACTGCAAAGGGTACTTTATAAGCCTGAATGAAGCTGGGCATAATAAGCTAGTATACTGCTTGTTAAGGCTGCTAAATATTTAACTTTAAGGTGTTTTCAGCTCCATTTGAGCCACCTTCAGTACAAACTCTACCTTTGATATTCTAAGAACAGCATTTAGAATATAACTTTAAATAGAACAACTTAAAAAGAATAAATTCATATTGAACTTAGAACAAACTCTTTAAATTTAAACTTAAATTTAAATCCAAGTTTAAATTTTACAAAAACATTTTTAAATCTATAATTTAATTTAAAATCTAAATTTAATTTTCAAATCCTTAAAATCCAAATTTAAGATCTTTAAATTTATAAAGTATTTTAAATTATTGTTAACTAGCAAGAACCCATTGAAATTGATTTTATTCAATTAAAATACAATGAGCTTCCTCCCACTGGTCCTCTCTCTCAATGGCTTTTTTCAATTTTGTATCAGGTCCCAGAGTGGCAATTTAGCATTCCTGAGGTTAACCAACTTCAACTGGTAGGGTTTCAATTAATGGTGATTATGTCAATTTCATTGACTGTTATAAAACTCTTAACTAACGAACAGTCATATGTTCAAGTTTATTTTTCTTTTAGTTGGTAGATTTGTCAAGAAAGCCATTAATTGGCATTAAGTAATGAATTGGACAGTTAAAATCATGTTTTGATCTCATCATGAAATAATCTATATCTATATAGGTGAACAGGTATGCACAGTATTGTAAAAAAAAATCTGTTTTGTTAGTCTGTATAAAAATATACTATAACATAACAGTTCAGAGATCATACTGTGAATGGTGTTTGTATGTGGTGGTAGCCCCAAGTCTCCATTCATGCATAGGGGTGGTTGGATCTCGATAGCTATAAGGGTGCGGGAGATATGAGGCTGAAAGTGGTTGAAAGTGGCTTTCTATTTCGAATGTTTTGTTCGATTTTTTCGAATTTGTTCAAATTAAATTCGAACATAAAATTCGAATTGGTTCGATTATAGAACGATTGAAAACGTTCCAGAAACGTTGAAATTTGTTCGTTTGACTAAACGTAAAAATTCTCTAATTAGTCTGGAAACGGGGGACCTAATTCTTGCATTTTGTGAAAACAGGTAAAATTAGCTATAATGTAATTATCTTAATCTTCACTATCGTTACTTTTTGCCCAGCAAAGCGGGTCCTTGCAGCTAGATTCTAGATTACTTAGAAAAACAGTCTTTTATATATATAAAAAAAACTATACTATTACATACAAATAAAAACCCAGCAAAGCGAGATCTTGCAGCTAGTAGTAAAATAAAAGCAGAGATTGGTGCTAAAAGTTTGTAGATGGCACTGTGGTCAATATTGATAAAACTAATTTATTGAAAAAAACAATGCAAAGTGTTTTTTAATTAATGTGTAATCTCATGTAGTAAATTTCCTCCATATTTGAAGAGTTCAGAACTGTTACCATCTGGGCCAGCAGCTTTTCTATGTTTTAGAGAAAATATTATTTCTTTATACAACCCCAACAAAAAAAATCTTGGACAGCACGTTCTCTAGCTTATCCTTCAATAATATCAAATAGAAAAATTTTGTACGCTTATAATTATATTAATAAACTTTTGTTATAACTGAAGATTTTACATAAAAAATTTTCATGTTGACAATACATAAAAAAGTTATGAGCAGTTGGAAAAGCATGTGTGACAAATAATACCTCAGACAGTACATTAATATTTAGTTATTTCACCTTTGGCTTGTATAACAGCGTTCATATGATTGTGAGAATAGTCGGGGATACTAATTCGCTAGGAAGTTAATATCATTTAATCGGCGCTAGTTCGTGAAATTAGTTCTCTAAAGTTTCGGATTGTTGAGATCCGATCTTATTTTATTCATAGGAGGGTTGTTAAATATTAAAGAGGATATAGACGGCGAAGTCTTTATCCAACGTCAGGATTCCTGTGACACCAGTTAATCGAATTTGGATATGCGGATTAACACGCATGAGGGGTCTGATTCAGAGATCGAGGAGACATTATATTAACTAATAATAAAAGGAATTTAATAAACATATATATAAGTAAACTATACAAAAATGGAGTTACAAATGAATGAGACACNGGCGAAGTCTTTATCCAACGTCAGGATTCCTGTGACACCAGTTAATCGAATTTGGATATGCGGATTAACACGCATGAGGGGTCTGATTCAGAGATCGAGGAGACATTATATTAACTAATAATAAAAGGAATTTAATAAACATATATATAACTAAACTATACAAAAATGGAGTTACAAATGAATGAGACACAATGAATTCAACTTATATATGTAGAGAGAGAGAGCTCACAATTTCATATTAAAACATACAACTTGTTAGTTGTCCTTCCTTTCCTCCCTATGAGATGTATTTACTTCTCTCCTGGAGTTCTCTGCCTTCTGTTCATGGAGAGATCAACTTAACTGAGAATATTTATGTCTATGGAAGTAAGCCTTTTGTATACTGTATTTGCTCATAGCATAGGGCGTTGGCCTTTAGGAGCTTGTATGGATTTCGTCTGAATACTCTGGGATCTGTTGACGAACTCCCCGAATTCGGCTGAACTTCGCCGATATCTTCCCATTTACGACCAATTATCATTCGAGGCTTCATCCATGTGAACGGATGGGAAGGGGAAGAAATAAGGGGTAGATATTTCCCATCGTGGCGAGATTTTTAACAGATAAGGGAAAAACAGAGGATGCTCATACTTCTGTCAAAGAAAGTGACTCTCTTCTTTGCTTTCCCAAGCTAGAAAAACGTTAATTTCCCTTCAAATTGAAAGAATATTTAATTCTAAATTATTATTTTAGATCCGGGGCTATTCGGATCTCACATGATCATTCATCATATCAACAAAAGCCAGGCATTCATTTGGAGTAATTTCATCCCAAATTTGCTCAACTTCTTGGAGGACTTTTTTCAATGCTTTTTTAAATTTTACCCTACATATTTTCTACATATAGGGGAAAGGTCGAGACTGCTCAATGGCCATTTTAATGTGTTAATATTGTTGGGCCAGCCAAGCCTTGTTGGTTTTAGCAGTATGACAACTTGCAACCTGCTGGAAAATAAAATGTCTGTGATATTGTAATTTTTCGAATATTGGTAATAGGTTTTCCTCAAGGATTTGTTAGTATTTTGCTGCATTTACTGATACTTCAATGAAATGCAAATTTCCCATACCTTGGGCTGACATGCAATCCCACATCCTAACACTTGCTGGGAATTTTACATTGTGCTGTAGACAGTCATGATGGAATGCATTTTCTCACTTTCTAATGACTTTTTTCTATTGCCTTCGATGCAGACTTCAAACTTTGCCTCTTCACTAAAAATAACCTGCTTCCACTGCTGTTGTGTCCACCATTGGTGCTCTTTGGCATACTTCAATTGATCTTTTATTTGTGTTTTTGTCTTTGTCCAAGAAAACAAATCACATGCCATAATTGTTAACTAAAAATAATATTTTCTTACCTGATAGAAGCTGTAGCCAAGTTTGTGCAGATAGATACTAGTTTCTTTTGTAACTTCCTTTCCAGTAACTTTATTCCATTTGTTCACTAATTCACTGAGTGATGCCCTTTGATTTTTAAAATTATTTCATAAAGGTGCTTGTGATCAGTCTTTGTTATAGTTGCTGGCCTTCCAGTTGATTTTTCTGGATGAATTTTACCAGTTTATTGATATTTTGAAACAATATCCCATACTGTGGAATTACCAATTTTTAATTATTTTGCAATTTTTTTAAGGATTTGCTTTATCTGTGGATGATGATAATTACTTAATGTACATCAACACTTACAGCCTTACCAGGTGCCATTTTCATTAAACAAATACACCTCAATAATGTTAATACAGAAAAATATGCAAATATCACATCAGCTCATTTACATATTTAGGAACAGGTCATTTAATGTATTGTCAGAGATATTATTTGTCAGAAATGGCTCTCTCCAAGCTTTTTTTTTGTCATACATGCTTTTTTTCAACTGCTCATAACATTTTTTATGTATTATCAACATGAACAATTTTTTATGTAAAATCTTTAGTTATAATAAAAGTTTACAAATATAAAATAATTATAAGTGTACAGAATTTTTCTGTTTGATATTATTGAAGGATAAGCTAGAGATTAATTAAAATAATATGCTGTCCAAGGTTTTTTTTGTCAGGGTTGTATTCTTTCACTGTGGTTTACTCTACATCCTTAAACTTCATTCAAGTTCACTATAATAGGACAACTTGAATTGAACCATAAATTTATAATGCTGAATCCATTTGTCAGATGGAATAATATTTAAGTTTTCATTGTCTATTTCTTCTCTATTCAATTTCTTAAGAATTTTATATGCCTTGTTCTGTCTTCCATATATATCTTTCTCTACATAGTTAACAAATCTTTTTCAGTATTCTATTTAATGTACTTGTTAGAATTTGACATGGGTGTCTTGGGAAAATCTGCATTTAGCAAGGGTGCCATGAATCAAAAAAGTTTGGGAACCACTGGGTTAGAATTTTACATTTTTAAAATAAAATAAAATTATAAATTTATTTTGAAATGTATGCATAAAGTAGTCTCTATTTCATAGTACAATAAAGTGAAAATGCATGTTTTGTTACATTAATTAATATAAATTCTCACTTACTTAAAGGAAGAATGCAATATGCAATAATAATATGTTTTATATCAGCACAATAATGCCAAACTGGTTCAATTCCTTGACTTAACAATGATGAGCCAATAAAATTGTAATCACCAAAATAATCATCCAAACTTGTAGGAACACTCTTTATAATTATACCATTATCCAACAATTCTTTATATAAGGATTCTAAAGATCTAAATTCAAAATAGATAATTAAATAAATATAACTCAACTTATTAAAAAATATTTAAGTATAAATCAGCTAAAAATAAACATGGATATTATTGCTTATTTGTGATCAAAATAAGCAATAATTTATTATTATTCATCTTAAAATAAATAGTAGTTTTTTTATAAAAACACAATAATAAATTTTTAAAATTATTTAAAAATTTAAAATTATTGTTGTTTAAAAAATCAAATCATCTAAAAGAAAGAGAAAAACAGATCATTAGAATATATGTTACCTATCTGCTGTCAAATCTCTCTTCTTTTTAGTTTTCTTTCCTCTTACTTTTCCCTTTCTTTTTTTTAACTTTATTCCTTTATCCTTTGCTAGAGCCTGATAAGAACCAAAATAAAAATAAACTGACAAAATTTCTCAAGTATTTTTCAAAAAAATTAAACATTTCATTTCTAATTTTAGATTAAGGTAATATTTAGCATTATTATTTTCTTAAATTCATAGTTTTTTTGTTACATAATCATATATATTCAATATTTCACAAAATTAAAAATTTTTTATACAGAACCAATAAACAATAACATACACCTCGAATAACAGACGCTGCGAACAACGGACTTTCTGTTTGGCCGTTACGTGAGGCAAACAATGGACTGGCTGCGAACAAGTGCAAATGATGTTTCCACTTTTTTGCCATTGCTAATGACAATCTGCTATTTTTATAATATATTAGTGTTATTAGAATATATTATTAGTATATCTGAAGTACAGAGCTCCCGTTGGGATTCGGCTTGCTCCCTTGTTTATTACGTACATCACCTCAGTGCAGGATATTTACATTTATTCAAAGTGTTGTGCAAATCATGGTTTCTAAAAAAACAGAAAGTTGATTTCAATTGAAACAAAGCAAGAAATCATCAGAAGGAGTGAAAGTTGACAAAAACTTTCTTGTCAAATGGGAAGAGGTTCAGGAGTTTACAAACATTTATTATCCAAACAGAGCTGAGGCCAACAGGATCTCTACAATGACACCCTTGCCTGTCATTTCCAACAGATGTTGAAGAAGAGAGAGAAACAGACTACCTTGGACATGTTTTTCAAGAAGCCAGCAGGCAAAAAACAAAGGATGGAACAAGAGGAGTTGACCCTGCAAGCTCCAGTAGCCTCTCCTGAATCTAACTCTGATTAAAAAACAATAAAAAGAGACCTGCTGCAATGTGTAAAAAGTCTGTATCTGTATGAATGTGTGAAGAAAGTGTTCCTCCACATCCTCCTCACATCTGACTACCTGGCATAATTGGTGACTACTCCATTTTCATTTTTTTTATGGTACAGTACAGTTATTTTATGCTGCGGAACAAATTATATGTTTTAACATGTATTTCTATGGAAAAATGCATTTCGTATAATGGACTTTTCACTTAACTGACGTGTACCTGGAACGGATTAAGTACGTTATATGAGGCACCACTGTATACTGTATTTGAATCAGCTGGTTTAGAGATATATGTTGGTTTTTTTTNTTGTATGTTTTAACATGTATTTCTATGGAAAAATGCATTTCGTATAATGGACTTTTCACTTAACTGACGTGTACCTGGAACGGATTAAGTACGTTATATGAGGCACCACTGTATACTGTATTTGAATCAGCTGGTTTAGAGATATATGTTGGTTTTTTTTCTATCTTGTTGATATATATGTTGGTTTTTTTTTTCTATCTTGTTCCTTAAATGTGGCTAAACCTTGTTGCTTGTTTGTATTCATTTTTAATGTTGCTGGTTTATTCCAAGCTTATGGTAAACTTGTTCTTGGTTCTATTTTTTCTCCTTTACTAATAAAAAAGTAAGATGTACTGCATGCTTGGCAACTACCAAGAAGTCTTGCACTGTATGAGCAAAAAGCATTGATCATTTTCCATTGGTCATTAAGATGAAAAAAATATATACTGCCATTAAGCTAATATATTAATGTTGATTCTTTTATCAGTTTTCTTACATCCTATGTTGATGACAGCAAATCTAGCATGTACAGTACTTTTTCTTTTGCAATAAACATTAGAGTATAAAAATTTTTGCATTAATATTTTTATTTTTAATATAAAACATACATTTTTATAAAAATGTATCAATACAAATTCATTTTTATAAAATAAAATTTTAATGACATTTAAAAAAATAATCAAAAGAAATGTAATATAGATGATTAACTTTCCTTTATGCAATTTACTTATAATGGAATTTGTTAGCTAGATTTAGGTGCGTGCATTTGTAGAATACATTTAACAAAAGCTGTATATTTTTGAATATTTTGAGTAACTTTATGAAAATGGCCTGTTTATTTTAATTTTTTTCCCTGCTCTAATGAATTTTCTACAAAAAAAATCATCCTCAAAAGTGACAGGAAATAAAATTATTTCTTAAAACTATGTTCACTGCACCTATGTAAGTACATGTGTTTGTAGCTATGTTTTTCAAATTTCCATCGCAAGAAGTCACTTTACCACAGCGCCATCTGATTTAGGCAGGAAACATATACAGTATAGTTGATATAGAACTTTGTTTTGTTCCTCTTACAAATACAAGATACTACTACTAATATAATAAGTGATATCAAAATGCCAAATAAGGTACAAACATGTTACAATATTTTAAGTTTTACATAAATCTACACATGCAAATTCATATAGAAATTATTACTTATATATATATAATAAATGAAATCCTGTAATTTCATTAGTTTTGGTGTTATAAAATTATTCTATTTTGGAATTAATTAATGTATTTTTAAAAGTGGATAAACTAAAAGAATGCTAATGTTTTAACTTCACTAACAGATCATTCTAAGGCATGGACAGTTGAAAATTGAATGCAAATGTCGGAAGGGTGAATAAATGGACTTTGATGTTAAGAGAAGAAAATAAAACTCTGCCAATACATAACAATATTATACAATAAAATATAAATAGTTTCAAATATTCTTTACCTTCAAAACTAATTTTACATCATATAGTTTAAAAATCCTACCACTTTTAAAACTTCTAATTCAAATCTCATTATTTCATCAACTTGCATTCGAACTTCTTCCTTCACTTCTATAAACTTTTGTTGCCTTATCATTTCTTTTTCATACAACTGAAGATCATTATTTATTTCATTTTGATTTTCCCATAGAGCTGATGACAAAAGATTCATAAATGTATCATTATATGTTTTTATTGAAAATATTTTTATTAAAAAAATATAACTGTTTTTAAAATTTATTATGGAAAGTTAGCATTACATACTAGAGAAAAGATCATCTCACAGCTTATTCCAAGCTGTTTTTTTTTTCTAACTGTTCTGAATTATCAGTAAGTTAAAAATTAATTTATTAATATGTAAGATGACAATATTATCTTTTGTAAGAAATTATGTCATAGATAAATCCAAAAACTGAAAATACTAATAAATATTTTACAATGTAAATTATCTTAGAAAACATTTTATCACAAAAAGTGACTCCTCAAATGTTTTTAGCATTTTCTGTTTTTGAATGACAACATTTCCTACCTTTAAAACAAAATACATTAATCAGATTGTTGGATTTTCCAGATTATTTTATTCTAGAAATATTTGATACATTAACCTAGTAAAATTGACATCATATTCAATTGATGGTAGAAATAGACATAAAATGATACAAGTGGACTTTTTATTGAAAATTTGAAATTATTTCATTTATAGCTCTATTGAAATCATTTAATCTTAAATATTATAGACTTTGGAAATATTTCAAATACTTTGGTTAACTTTGTATTATTTTACATCTATTCATATCAATTAGAACAAACTGAACTAATTTGAGATCAATTAAAATCTTTTATAATCAATTAAAAACAAAATTGTAAAAAATTATCACCTCAGAAAAATCAAGCACATGTTTAAGTAACCTATATTTGACTTTTCTTCATAAAGTAACATCACATATACACGTGTATATAGTGTTACTTTGAAAAAAAATCACTTAACAATTTATATAAATTAAAAATATTTGATGGCTTTTAATTTAAACTATTGTAACTTTTTTTTGGTCATACTTTTATCTACAAAATAAAAAGAAATTTGAGTTTAAAACTTATATTTCAAAAATATATGGATATAACAATATATCAATAATTAAAAATCCCTATATATGTGTAAATAGTTATATTTGTAATTAATATTAATTTTTAGAAATTTAATTAATTAACATTTTAAATAATTAACATAAGATGAATTAAACTTTCTATAATAAAAATTCCAAAACTTCTCTCTCTCTCTCAAAAACAAAATCAAACACATTTTTATAAGCACAAAAATAAATTTAAAGTTGTCTAAAGATTTACAGAATTCTCTTCCATTTCCATTACACATATACTGTCAAAATAATGTGAGGTCACTGATTTAGTTCAAAAATAGCCTATATTTATGTCAGGACAACAAGTGGGTTGGAAGATCATATGCAAGTGTGATTTGGACACTGAATCAAGATTACCATTTACAAGAGAACTTATTTAATTGAATAAAAACATGCTTACAAAAATTTTGTCTATTAGTTACATATAAAGAATTCCTTCTTATTATTGGACTAAGACAAGAGTCCAGAGAGAGTCCAAATATCGCTGTCTATGTCAATGTTAAGTCCCTTGGTGATGGATGGCTTGAGTTGATAGCTCCACGGTGCTTTGTCTGGTGAATTTTGGATCAGGTAGGACTGGGGTCAGCTGAGGTGTTCATCCACAGTTGGCTGCTCAAGAAACACAACACAAGGAACTTAAATTTTGTTTATGCAGTTGGAGTGTATCCTGATAGGCTAGAAAGATAGACAAGAAAGGATGGATCCAGAATGAGAACTTTTACAGGTTAAATCTTCAGAAATGGAACTTAGATCTTGGAGGAAGAACCTCGTGTCCTTGAGACATGAGTTTTTAAAGGGTTTTCTCCCCAATCTTGCTTTCTGATTGATCAATGATATCCCTCATAACTTTTCTATTGGTCCATCCTTGTCTCCAGGTGACAATTTTAGACCTATTGGGCTGCAGGAGAGGTTGATGTTGATGTTCAATCTGATGCCATATCCTGATGGTGATCAGATAGTGTTTATCAAACTTTGAAACTCCTTCTCATAACTCATGCCTTTTGTGTTTACATTTTTGACAGAAAATGAATGGGGACATCATCTCTTGAAACAACCTTCAAAAATCCACTAAGTGTTCAATCTTGTCTTCTCAGACTACAAAGATCTCTCACAATACAATCGCCACCTTCCTGCTACACTGGGCCAAATGTCTCTCTTCCACTCCCATCCAAAAAGTGTCCCTTTGAGGTTCCTTCATTATTTTATAAGCAAATCACAAAACCAGTCAGACTGGTTTTAATCAGTCAAAAGAGGGCTCTACTCCAGAAATAGAATGGGCCCCCATCGGCAAAGAAGAAATACATTATTAAGATAACAGAAGGAAACAGGAAAAAATAAATAAATAAAGTGAAAGAAAAATTAATACTAAATTCTATAAATTATGGTATACTTCCACAATATCTATGACAGTTTTGGACAAAGAGCCAGAAAACACAGCAGCTGAAGTAATTTTGCTGTCTTTCATTTGCTTACAAACTTTTGAGAAATGCTCCCTTTTTAAACAATTATTACAGGTTTCATTTCTTGCTGGTCACTTGGGGTGTGGGTGATACAACTAATTATACTAAAAACACTTCTTGTTGACAGCAGCTAAAGTCAAGAAAGGTTAAGGAGTGTCTGAGCTAGTGAGATGGGGTGCACTAGAAATTGTCATTTTTCACTGGAAGATGTGGACCTATGGCATTTACATTACCAGGAACAGAACTATATTCCAGATTGGATGAAAGTAATTTTAAAGCATGGGCTTGGACAGGGCCTCCTGAAATTTTAAAGAAGATTTTGTAGAAGTCTCTGTTGTATGTCTGATGTCAACAAGCCATCTATAAAGTTTCAGCAGAGACTTGGATCTACAGTCTTTACTAAGGGACATTAAAGCTTGATAAAACTGATCTCTGGACTCATCTGACTGTTTGCAGTGATTAGCCAACCAATATCTATAAAATACAATAGAACAAATCTATGCAAATATAGATAAATACAACAAAATTTATTTTATTAAGAAAGGATCAAAAGAAAATTGACGAAATTTGCAAGACTGTGACGGAAAATTGTGAAATTTGCAACTATAATGTGAACCAACGTTTAATGAAGCCCATGCAGTTTTCAAATCTGTTTGATGTTTTCTTAAGATATTCCAAGCATTGCCAAATACATTAATTAGTAAATAATAAATGCAAAAATAAACTAAAACAAAATTAAACAGAACAACTTTAATGTTGATAATATCTGTAGCATCAGCTCAGTCGGTTAGAGCATTGTGCTAATGGCGCGAAGGTCATAGGTTCAACCCTCACATAAGCCAATAATTTAGCCCTCTGCTAGGCACTGACTACAACTCCAGGTTAAGTACAATGCTCACCATACAGAACTACACAACTGTTTGGAAACTGTGTGATGAAGTCACTTATCTTCTAGAAGCTGCTCTTTCTATTATACCTACTTCTTCATCTGGTAATAATCTCCAGCAGCCCATTGTTATTTGTTGCCCTGTCTCATTATTAGAATCTTTGTAATTAGTTGGTTTCTCAACTGGTATTTGGTCTGTACCCAAATACCAGTTGAGAAAGGTAGAGTTTCCGGGTTTCCTTCACCTCATCTCCCGAACGGGGACCAGCTCCCTCTCAAGTCCTCCCAGAAGGCATACTATTTTATCTCTGTGGGGTGTTGTATTTTTCCTTCAAAATCTCTATTCAATATTTGCTGGACTTTGTTATCAATGGATTGCTCACTGCTGCTTTCTTTCATCTGTGGCTTTGAGTTACCCAAAAACATTGGTTAGGTTTGGTTGATTAAACATTGCAAACTGCAGACTTTCCTAGCTACCTATTTTTCCTCTTATTTAATAAATGACAATGGTAAGTATAAAAGTATAAACATAAGAAAATAACATGCAGAATAAAAATTGAAACATAACACATACACGTAACATAATATTACGTGTATGAGCCCTCACAAGGGACTAGTCATTTCTTATGAGCCCTCTTTGGGACTATTTTGAGCCCATCTTGGGACCCCTTCCACTAACCAACACGGATACCCTAATTATATAACATTCTTTGAAAAAAGCCTAAAACTACAAAAAAAAAAAAATTTGTAGTATTTCTGATGTTTGAAGAATTATCTGAGTTTGAGATGAGTTTCAGGGGGGTAATGTGGCCAGTGTGGCTCTTGTCAGAAATTATTGCCGTACCAGATATAAAGTAAATAAGCTGTAAATAAATTAATTGCCATTAATATCATTATTGTTGATTTTACTAAGAAAGTTACATATAGACAATAGCCAATGATAAGAGTTCATGAGTCAATTATTTCAGTTTTATTCACTGTAAAGAATTAGCATGCACTAAAATTGAGTCAGTTTCTAAATACATTGGTACCTCAGGTTACGAACGCCCCAGCATACGAAATTTTCAGGATACGACATGAAATTCGAACATATTTTTGCTCCACGTTACGAACAAAAACTCACCATACGACGTTACATTAGTTCGCATTTTTCATTTGTTTTTCTTACTACAGTTATTTTTTTAATGTATTACTTGGCTTTAATTTGAGTATGTTTTTCGTGTTGGAACGAATTATTTGGTTTTACATGTAATCGTATGGGAAAAGATGATCCACCTTACGACATTTTCATGATACGATCTCAGTTTCGGAACGGATTAATTTCGTATCCTGAGGTACCACTGTAGTTCTCTGAGAGTCATTACATAGAAACAGAATTACCAGAAATTTATCAGCTTTCAAGACACAAGTTTAAGTATGAATATTAATATTAATTAAAAAATGGATTGATGTATAAAAACCAGGCACAAACTAAAGATTAAGTATATGTATATGTGTCTTTAACATTTTCTAGAAAAACTGTAATAGCAGATAATATTTGCATCATTTGAAAGATTTTTATGTTTTGAAAGATGCTCTTGGTAAGATTAAACAAAGAAGAAGTTGTTGGTGAGGTCATAATTACCATTTAAAATTAACAGATAACCTACAGTAATGCATAATTCACATCGACTTTCAAATTGACCTTATAACATAGATAACCTGCAAATTATTTGCAAAAAATTACAATGCTTACTAAATAATTTGTACTTTTTTTAACTGAAATAAAATTAAAAATTATGAAATTTTAATATTCTAAATGAGATAAATATTACTACATATTATTTTTATTGGGTAATTACTTTTGTATTCAAGACATCCTTCAATAATAAGTGGAACACAACTGGAATGGGATGTAACAACATTTTCTGGAGTTTTCTATAATTAAAAACAATAGAACTTAATTAATTAGTTCACTTTATAACAATTATGAAATTCAAATTTGTAAAGATTGAAAAATTTATTTAATGAAAAATAAAATTAAATTCCAATGCAACTTAAACTGACATTTGTGAGTTTTTCCTTTTAACTCTACTCTGACTTTTTTATATCTAATTCTTTACTCACAATAACATATATTAAACCTGCATTATATTTTAGTCTTTGCAAATCTTCTATTATTTTTTCCCATATTATTCATAATTAGCTTACCATTAATTCATTCCAGAATAATAGAACATAAAATTAGGCAATTTATTTTTATTGTCTGCTTGTTTTATTAGCTATGAAAAGGAAATATGATATAAACAATATGAAACTAGTGAAGTGATATTGAAAAATGATTTACTGTCCCATATAATATTCAATGTGATATGGGAGTTAGTTATAACTAATAATTTGTTGAATTTATTTAACTGCTTAAAAAATCAAATTATTCATAATATTCTTACATTCCCAAATGTGAAAAACTAATTAATTAATATTAATTTATATTAACTGAAAATGAATTTTCAAGGAAGAGAAAATGCATATTTTTAATAGAAAATAAATGGACAAAATGTATAATCTCATGTGACTTACAATTATTTTATGTAAACTCTCACCAATTTGAAAAAAATTCACTCATCAAGACACAAACCAACAATTTCAGAAATTTAAATCAGGCATGGTGTCACCAAGCCATGTGGCGTTTGGTGAATAATTCCAAAAACTTACTCATAAATCACTCAAGACTTTTTTAACTTCAGTTTTCTTGAAAAGGTTTGAGAAGTATACTTTCTACCTTGGTTCAATAACAGTTCATACCAAGGCTTATCCACACAGCTATAAAGGTATCATTATATAAAATCTATGTTAATACTTCTTACAAACAGATATATATCATCCATGCTCTACAGTGGAATACTTTACACCTTGACTTCCTGAGTCTTCCCCACAGGCAACCCAAAGTGACCACTGGCTACCAGAATGTACCCTTAGTTATGTCACAATAAGTGCATGTTTGAGTAAATTATCCTACAAAGAAGTTAGAGAAGAGTTTAGGCATAAATTCCAGAAATTCGGTCCCACAAGGCAAACATTCAAGTTCTTGTGAATAAATTTTGGCAAATAGAGGCTGAGGAATTTGAGGCAGCCACCTGTATCTGCAGACACCATGCAGACAAGGAAGTTGCCAGGGGGGCAGCTGCCCCCTCCTAGAAATTCGAAAAATTATTTAAATGCTAAGTTTTAATTAAAATAATATTCTTAGGCTTCTTGTAAGTTTAAAAAAAAAAATGTTTTAATTAAGATATTTCTTCTCTGGTACATAGTAAATGATTAAAACTTTATGAATTTTTTTATTTTACCTACACATAATTCATATCCTCTATCAATTTATATCATCTTGCCCCTCCCTGGCCCATTGGCTGGCAACGCTCTTGCATGCAGACATTGTTTCTTAACTCAACTTGGTAGAGAACTTGGTATTCTACAAATCACTATAAAAAATCTTGCATTTTACATTAAAGAAATAAGCTTATCATATTCAGATATTTCATAAACTTGTTTATGCAACTTGTCAAGAAATGTGTTATGATCTATTTAAGGCTGCAGACTGGAAATTTTAATGAATAATATTTTATTTAGTGACAAGGCCACCTTTGTATTAATTTACATATGGCATAATATGTTTGACATTTTCAATAAAACTTTTAGTGAAAAATGTTGATAATTGCAATACACATTGAGACCTTATAAAAACTCTGTTTATGTTATATTATTACTGAAACATCTTACTAATTTTTTCTTATATATTTTTCTTTCTTTCACTACTTTTTTCTCTTTAACTTTTAGTTCCATTTTTTTCTATCTAAAAAATTCAAAATGATGTTTAAATAGCAATTTAAAGATTGTTTAAAAAATATAAATAATAAACTATATGTGGTAAAACTTATCCAAAATGGAACCTGAATAAAATGAAAACCTGCCAAACCCAAAAAACTATTTGGTAGTATGTTTTACAGGTTTAACTGTATAGATCAAGTATGTTTAAATAAGGTGACCAATCGTCCTTCTTTAGGGAGGACAGTCCTTTTTTAAGTTCTGTCCTCCTACATGTCCTCCTTTTCGATATTTGAAGACTAATCTGTAAATCTCCATATTCGATTGATGCCAAGCCAATCCATTGTATGTGATGTGTTTGTATTTAACGTGATGATTCATCAAGGCTTGGTACAGTGTGGCAAGATGTGATTATGAGATGCATATGCTCCGCACAAAGGACTTTGAGAGAGCACACCGCATGGAAGTGGCTTTGTTTACTTCTTACTGAAATATTACACAGCACATACATATGCAGTAGATATTATTATAGTGTATTATTGTTGCAATGAATAAAATGCTTCTTTTATTACGATATTTTTTCCTTCAATTTATTTGTGTCCTCTTTTTCATTGTAAAATAGTTGGTCACCTCAGTTTAAATGTATAAATGAGGATATTTGTTTGTTCGCTATGCACACCTAGGCTGTTTGACCAACTGCTACGAAATTTGGCATTTACGTTGACATACTTCTAACTTGGATAATGTCATACATCCCACCCCAAAATATTGATTGGATTTCTATATAGCAATTAATTTCTGTTTACATTCATTTGCTGCATTTACATGTAGTGCCATCTATTGGCAAAATGTTTAAGAAAATAATAAAACGATATATAATTGTTACAAAAAAGGATATAAGTTTTAAAAATATGCATTATATTAACTTAATATGCAACTAATCACCACACATATGCCGTAAATCCATCGGGCTAGTTTTAAGGCTAATTACTAAATAAATTACGTAATTAATTTGGCACTAGAGGTAAGCGTTAGGCGCCATCTCTTATTAATATTAATAATTATAAATAAATTAATTAATTTAAATAATTTAGAACCGCTGGGAGAAAAAATCGGCCCGGAGCGGGACTCGAACCCACAACTCCTGCTTACCGTGCAGATGCGTTGCCAGTTACGCTATCCGGACCTCCGATCCGATCTCCTCTTCCAGCGTATAACTATGTAACCATCGACGGTTATTACAATGCCGGCTGGGGACACATTCAGTGCCCACGTCCTACTCCTATAAGGCACTCAACCGGCCATCGCAAGCCCCGGCAAGGCGTAATATATATAATCATCGCTAAACCCGATGTAATATAGCTAATCACCAAACATATGCCGTAAATCCATCGGGCTAGTTTTAAGGCTAATTACTAAATAAATTACGTAATTAATTTGGCACTAATTTTTTTTCTCCCAGCGGTTCTAAATTATTTAAATTAATTAATTTATTTATAATTATTAATATTAATAAGAGATGGCGCCTAACGCTTACCTCTAGTGCCAAATTAATTACGTAATTTATTTAGTAATTAGCCTTAAAACTAGCCCGATGGATTTACGGCATATGTGTGGTGATTAGCTATATTACATCGGGTTTAGCGATGATTATAATATGCAACAATGATATAGCATGAAATAAATGTGCCATTATGCCATTACTGTGATAGGTAGCACATAGTACTTGCCTGTGTGAAGTAGTGTTTTGCCCCTGTACAGTACATCCTACTTTTCCTGTTAGCAATAGAGTCATGGCATGACTCTATTGCTAACAGGAAAAGTATGGTTATGTATCTAACTCTGTTCAGGGAAAAATCTTTGAATTGAAACAATGTGGTTTCTGATTAAAACCAGAAGTTCACTTATTGTTAATTTCAGCCTCCTGCTCTTAAGCTTTTCATATCTGATCTTGACATTCCATCTATGTAACTCCATTTTTGAAATTAAGGAAGGACAGACAGACAGACATACGACAGTGGGAATTTATAGGTGTACAATTTTTCAAATTGTAGCATAACAAATTGCAGCCCAATAAGTATCCTCCAATTGACCAATCTAACACATTTTAAAAATTCTTTGAATTGTGTACAGGAGAGGAATATAGAATTTTAAAAATGTGTTAGATTTAGTTTACAAATACTTTAAATATATGTAAATTTAAAAAAAATGTTTTTGCTTTAAACAATACCTTTTATGTATGCAACACACATCAATCTGTAAATTTTTTTATTTTTTAATAAAATTTTTTAATGGAAATAACAAAATGACTGAATTATTATATGAACAACCAAATATACTTATATTTATACATAATATACAAACAAAAATACTTACATTTTGTTCTACTGTTTGAGGATGAAAAATCAAATTTGAACCACCTTCTTTTTCAGATGGAAAATTGGGATAAGTGCTATGTTTACTTCTATAAAAAGAAAAGTTTTTAATATAGATTTGTTTTTAAATATTGTTAAAAAATATCATTTACAAATAATACATAATCTAAATTTAATACAATTATTTAAATTTATATCAATAAATGTTTTGTAATACATTATGTAGACCACAATAAAAATTTGAAATTATAATTTTCATTTTGTTAACATTTTCGTTTTGTCAATAACTGAAATTGTTACTTAAACAATTTCAGTTATTGACATTGTATTTAAATTATTTAATTAATAGATATTATTTATTGAAAAAGCTACTCTGAAAAAAATTATTTTTTTTTCTCAGATTGATCATTGTTATCTCAAATGTTAAGAAATTTAACTAGCTTTGTTAATTATGTTCCTAAAAATATTGTTATTAACAGAGATTGTAACAATGTGTTAAAAACTGTAAGGAAATTCTGCTATTGTGTCTTCTCACCAAATGTAAATAACTCAAATTTGTATTCTTATTATTTGACTATATATGACACAGAAATAAAGAGAGTTCAAAAACTAGTCCAGTTGTTTATGTTGAAACGGACTGTTATTTAAATGACATTATGATTATGTATGATTATGACAGAAAGATTATGTATTAATATTACGGATTGCAATATCCAACAACAAGTTGTTTAACTTTCCTGGCAACATTTAAAACTTTGTGTGGCATCATCTGTTATGATATTTTACTAAAAAACTTTTTATATTTATAATTATTATAAAATGGCAAAAAGCTTAATTTTGAGGGTAAAGATGAGTTNCGAGTCCCGCTCCGGGCCGATTTTTTCTCCCAGCGGTTCTAAATTATTTAAATTAATTAATTTATTTATAATTATTAATATTAATAAGAGATGGCGCCTAACGCTTACCTCTAGTGCCAAATTAATTACGTAATTTATTTAGTAATTAGCCTTAAAACTAGCCCGATGGATTTACGGCATATGTTTGGTGATTAGCTATATTACATCGGGTTTAGCGATGATTATATATATTACGCCTTGCCGGGGCTTGCGATGGCCGGTTGAGTGCCTTATAGGAGTAGGACGTGGGCACTGAATGTGTCCCCAGCCGGCATTGTAATAACCGTCGATGGTTACATAGTTATACGCTGGAAGAGGAGATCGGATCGGAGGTCCGGATAGCGTAACTGGCAACGCATCTGCACGGTAAGCAGGAGTTGTGGGTTCGAGTCCCGCTCCGGGCCGATTTTTTCTCCCAGCGGTTCTAAATTATTTAAATTAATTAATTTATTTATAATTATTAATATTAATAAGAGATGGCGCCTAACGCTTACCTCTAGTGCCAAATTAATTACGTAATTTATTTAGTAATTAGCCTTAAAACTAGCCCGATGGATTTACGGCATATGTGTGGTGATTAGCTATATTACATCGGGTTTAGCGATGATTATAATATGCAACAATGATATAGCATGAAATAAATGTGCCATTATGCCATTACTGTGATAGGTAGCACATAGTACTTGCCTGTGTGAAGTAGTGTTTTGCCCCTGTACAGTACATCCTACTTTTCCTGTTAGCAATAGAGTCATGGCATGACTCTATTGCTAACAGGAAAAGTATGGTTATGTATCTAACTCTGTTCAGGGAAAAATCTTTGAATTGAAACAATGTGGTTTCTGATTAAAACCAGAAGTTCACTTATTGTTAATTTCAGCCTCCTGCTCTTAAGCTTTTCATATCTGATCTTGACATTCCATCTATGTAACTCCATTTTTGAAATTAAGGAAGGACAGACAGACAGACATACGACAGTGGGAATTTATAGGTGTACAATTTTTCAAATTGTAGCATAACAAATTGCAGCCCAATAAGTATCCTCCAATTGACCAATCTAACACATTTTAAAAATTCTTTGAATTGTGTACAGGAGAGGAATATAGAATTTTAAAAATGTGTTAGATTTAGTTTACAAATACTTTAAATATATGTAAATTTAAAAAAAATGTTTTTGCTTTAAACAATACCTTTTATGTATGCAACACACATCAATCTGTAAATTTTTTTATTTTTTAATAAAATTTTTTAATGGAAATAACAAAATGACTGAATTATTATATGAACAACCAAATATACTTATATTTATACATAATATACAAACAAAAATACTTACATTTTGTTCTACTGTTTGAGGATGAAAAATCAAATTTGAACCACCTTCTTTTTCAGATGGAAAATTGGGATAAGTGCTATGTTTACTTCTATAAAAAGAAAAGTTTTTAATATAGATTTGTTTTTAAATATTGTTAAAAAATATCATTTACAAATAATACATAATCTAAATTTAATACAATTATTTAAATTTATATCAATAAATGTTTTGTAATACATTATGTAGACCACAATAAAAATTTGAAATTATAATTTTCATTTTGTTAACATTTTCGTTTTGTCAATAACTGAAATTGTTACTTAAACAATTTCAGTTATTGACATTGTATTTAAATTATTTAATTAATAGATATTATTTATTGAAAAAGCTACTCTGAAAAAAATTATTTTTTTTTCTCAGATTGATCATTGTTATCTCAAATGTTAAGAAATTTAACTAGCTTTGTTAATTATGTTCCTAAAAATATTGTTATTAACAGAGATTGTAACAATGTGTTAAAAACTGTAAGGAAATTCTGCTATTGTGTCTTCTCACCAAATGTAAATAACTCAAATTTGTATTCTTATTATTTGACTATATATGACACAGAAATAAAGAGAGTTCAAAAACTAGTCCAGTTGTTTATGTTGAAACGGACTGTTATTTAAATGACATTATGATTATGTATGATTATGACAGAAAGATTATGTATTAATATTACGGATTGCAATATCCAACAACAAGTTGTTTAACTTTCCTGGCAACATTTAAAACTTTGTGTGGCATCATCTGTTATGATATTTTACTAAAAAACTTTTTATATTTATAATTATTATAAAATGGCAAAAAGCTTAATTTTGAGGGTAAAGATGAGTTTTATAAAAAAAAATTGTAAATGTTAATAACAAGTAAAATTGTCATTAAGTCTGACCTTACTTGAGATATGACACACAACCCCTCTATCTCCTCACCTCATCAACCTTTAACCACCAAAATTTAATAGCATCAATAACATTAATAAACAAACCTCCCTGAAATTTCAGAAATTTTTGACAAAAAGCACAGGAATTATTAAGCTTCAAACAGGGTGAAAAAAATTGTGCCCCCTCACTAACATCCATATATACAGAAAAATCCCTAAACTTTTTAGCATTTCTCAATGTTTCAATATCCCGAGCAATATCCTGAATCCAAAAATGTAAAAATCTTGGGAAGTCATTTTTTGACTGATGACCATACTTTCCCTCTTTCCATACTTTCCCTAAGTAAAATGATGTATCCCAGGTGCCTGCCATACTGAAGAAAGGAAAAAAGTTCCTGAAATGTATTTATGGTCTGACAAGGCAAGTATACATTGGTTCAGATTAATGTTCCTTCTGTAAAGAAATAATTCACAAACTAATTTAAATTAGGAAATCTGCCCAAACATGTTATCAATTGTTTCTGACAGTTGCTTTTATCATATTCCAAAATAATGTTTCACTACAAATATATTTTATATAATGCAATGGTACCTTGTACTTCAAAGTTTGAACATGTGGCGAACGCCGCCTTTCACATCTGTATCCTTAACGGTTGTAAAAGACAAGCAATTACCCCTGGGCATATGAGTCACCACTTCCTGGAATAAATTCAAACTCACTACACAAAGACGGTCGAAAATCAGTTGTCCTTTGTTAGCCGCATCGTCGAGACATGTGCTGTACCTAGTACGCGAGAAGAACAATAAAAGTTTAGTTTTTGTTACGATCTCGTCTCGTTCGTTTCTTCCACTCGCACCGACCAAAGATAAAAGCAACCACCACGCCAAAACCACAAACATTAAACTGAACAAAAATTTGCCTCAGAGTTTGAACTGCATGCACAGTGAAAAGTGTACATGAAGCATGAACACAATCTGTTGTGCACCAAAGTCATCTCTTGCTCTCACATTACATTCATATGTTTTTGGTGCTTTTTTTATTTTATTTTTTATGTGTTTTGTTATGTATACTGTATTGTATGTTATTTGTTGATTTTTAACAATTTCTTCCTGCAATTTTTCTTCGTTAAAGTTTTTGGGTAACCTAAACATTTTATATCCTTGAATTCAAAATGTCCCAAACAGAACTTTTAAACTACATTTGACATGTTCAAAGTTTAGGAGCATCTTCCCCATACACATTACAAAATTTTGCTGTTTGTACAGTGTTATATCCTTTCCAAAACTCATAAAGCATACTATGTCTAATATATTTTTTATCTGAAGACATTTTCCACTTAATTTTATTCAAATAAATTGTGAAGTAAAAAGTTTAAAATAAGTTCTAAACAAAGAATACAACTTCAATAATGTGTTAAATTTCACAACTGTTATAATTAAATCTCACATCAATGCTAATTAATGGCAGCTGTTAAAAATATGCAAAACCTTTCTGTTCAACAAAATATACCCAACCTTTACTTACAACCCTGGCATCTGAGAAGTGTGTGAAAGGTTGTAATATTGATGACTGAGATAAAAAAGGAAACTTATCACATAAGCAGTATACATATGGTGAATCTAGTGGTAATGTTTAAGATGCTGAAGTCAATGGTATGTGACCAGAAAATGCAATTTTTATTTTATTATACAATATTATGTATTTTATTTATTTTGTGATGCTGGGACCTCACCCTTTGGACTGGAGACCAGCTGTCGAACCAAAGCCAATAAACCAATGACTTATTTTCATAAACAGAACTAGGGCTGGGAAGAAACAAGGTGCAATATGATTTAATTGTTGCATTCCAAGACCTGATTGACACATCCCTGATCATAGATTGTGAGGGAAAGCAGGAGATCGACCATCAGGGAATTTCAGTGGCCATCTTATACAGAGTTTAAAGGAAAAATGTGGGTATTCCTTCAGGAGGGGAGTGGCCAGGACCATATAAACCCAGTGGCGTCTTCTCCGAGACAAGAAAAAACACATTTGGCCGAAATTTACAGGATAGTCATGTGAGGAAGAGCATGACCAGACCCCAAGGGGAGCGGTCCAGGCAGGGGTGTTCTGACAATCCCAAGGCCTGAATTGTGTCCCTAGCAACAGATCAGGGACCAACGGAGTTAGGAGAGATCACTGTTTCAGACCAATCAAAATGCAGGATTTCAGGCAAAGATTGTATAAAAGCCCAAAATCCCAAGGACATGGAAAGGTTGGGAATGAGATTGTAGAGACCTGGGACCTATGTCAAAACTGTTCCAAAGAACAAGAGAAGCCCAGGAATTTGGAAGTTGTATGGCAAAAAGGAACTCAACCTCCCTACTGACAATTCCTCCATCCTCGAGACCTCCAACATCCAGACTTTCTCTCAGAACTTTTCAAACAAGATTTGCTGACAAACTTTCTCTGATTGGTGTGTAAACTCTTCTTCATCTTATGAGCTTCTTCAACTGGACAGTGTAATACAACTGTTGTAAGCATGATTTCATATTTTGTTTTAATAAACGCAATCAATTTTCTCACTCTGATTTCTGTGTGAGTCTCTGTGTCCAGCAACCGTTACCCCCATACATATAAACCACTTTTGCATCATCCTAACAAAGTTGCAGGAAAAGTGAGTGTCTCTGCCTCCCACCTAAGGCAGACTGCTTGTTGGTGGTGCTCCTGTTCCTTACAGAGGGTCAGATCCTTACAATTTTTTCATGTTTTAATCAGGGCTGCAGAGTCGTGTAAAAATGTACCAACTCCAACTCCGACTAGAAGCAGACTTGTTACCAAAAGAGACCCGGATATTCTGATGTCATCACATGACCTCAGAATAAAAGATTCAATAAATAGAGTTCTAATAAAGATAGAACGTAGAAACTTTTTATTCCAAAGCTAAAAGACTCCTCTAAGTAATGACACAGTCAATATATAAATATTTATTCGATAATTTTTACTTTTTCAGCTGTTATATATAACAGAGGGAAAGTGTAACACTCAATCAAAAAAATGACCCCTCCCAAATTTTTACATTTTTGGACTCAGGACACCTTGAAATTTTGAGATATGCAAAAGATTCGATTTTTTTTTTTCTATATGTGTGGATGTTAGACTGTGTGGGGGGGGCATGATTTGGTTCACCTTGTTTGAAGCCTAATAATTTCTTTGGTCAGAGTGGTTAGAATCAGAGTCAGATGGTTTAACACAGGAGTTAGTTATTAAGCGTCAGAGTGGTTAGAATCAGAGTCAGATGGTTTAACACAGGAGTTAGTTATTAAGCATCAGAGTGGTTGAACTAAATCATGTCTCCATACACATTCTAACATTGTAGGCGAGAATATCTTAACAGGTTTTACTGTACTATTATAAAATGACAAAAAGAAGCTTACTTTGAGAGTAAAGACGAGTTTTACTATTTATTTTTTAAATTTTGAATGCTAATAACGAGTAAAATATTCATTAAGACATATGACATGTGACCCCTTTTATGTCTTCACCCTAATTAAGAACCAAAATTTAATAGTATTAATGCCCCTTTATATGCAAGCTATAGTGCCACATTTTGTTTCTTAAACTTTACCCATTCTGACATATTGTTTAATATCTCAGAACAGAAAATAAAGAAATTAAACAAATTAGACGCCAACAGACACACGCGTGCGATTCTTTTATTGACTTTTTTGGGGGTTCGGGAAATCTCCAAACACGTAGATTTGCAAAACAAAAAAAACATGGAGGGTCAAATTTGACACGATTTCAACACTTTTCCATTTGTATATAAATAACAAATTGGGAAGTAAAAAGGAGTCAGAGTCGGCAAATTTTTTGACGACTCTGACTCCAACTCTGGCTAAAACACTAAAACTCCACGACTCCGACTCCACAGCCCTGGTTTTAATTTATTATTAGGGCATTTAATTATGCTATTTTTACCTAAAATTATGTGTATTTGCTATTTTAAGTTTATTGAATTGGGTATTGTTTATGGTCTAGGAATGGATTAATTGATTCAGAATTCAATTATCCTGGAATGAATTAAATTTGAAGTATGAGGACCATTTTATGTACTTTTTACATCTCCTTTTTGCAGGTAAAAAAATTTGGAATATAAGAGAATATGATTTAATATATTATTTAAAAAGACCTTTATATGTTAAACTAGCAGACAGATCCAGTGTTTCCCAGATTAAAAGCTAGTAAACTTTTAATATGGTTTCCCATTGTTTTATATCAACACAAAAATTGTCTAAATAGTTATATATTTTTGTAAAATCGCTGATTGTATATTTAAAAAATGAATATCATAAAAAGCAACATCTGAATAAACAGTGTCTCATTACAATGACCATTTCACACAAATGAAGCTTCAACCACTTCAGATCTCTTTTTAGTCTTCTTGAAGGATGTGTAGCTGCTTCACCTGATATGCAAGCAAATTGTAGCGAACATTTCACTACAATTTATAACTTCAAAAACTAATAGGTTTAAAAATGACTTTTTGAAAATTGTATATGTAACTATTATAAAATTTCATTTTGTAATCACTTTTTGTTGTTTGTGAATTTTATTCTCAAAATGCTTTACATTAAGAACAAATACCCCACTTAAAAAAAATAAGTCTTGGCTTGTTACTCTCTTAACTGGTAATATTTACACAAGTACACTCATTTTCATCCAGAGCAAGATTTTGTCAAAGGGGAAGTACAGTACATTCAAAACAACAGTAAAAATTTCTATTCCTGATTGGAATAGAATTTAAAGATACTTCTTAAATAAAATTAGAATGAAACAAGAGTTGAGTTGAACTACAGCATCTCTCAATTTTGACAAGGAATATATTAAAATAACTATTTTTTACATATAAAATCATTCAATCAATATAAATTAATTAATCAATAAATTAATTAATACTTAATATAAATAACATCTACATAAGATATGAAACAAAACCAAAACTGCAATAAAATAAAAGTTTATATGATTACCTAATTAGACATAAGCAGTTAAACAAAATTAAGAAATGTGCAATGGATATAAGATGGTTTGAATTTAATTTATTGATTAATATTCCTCTAATAAAATTATTTATTTATTCTATTTTAGAGTGATGTGCAATAATCATAGCAACATCAAATCTCAGTTTCAGATCAATTTTTATCAATTAATTCCTATTTTGCATATGAAATTATCAGATTTTCAGTCTCCAATGTCTCTATGTTCTCTCTCAGTCTCTTGGTTATGAACATTGGTTTATGTATCTAAGCTGGAGCAGAAATGGAATCTTCTCACTAATATTTGATGATAGGGAAGCTGTGCTGGCTCTGGATAGAATCATTGGAAGCATTATAAGATATTTTAGTGTGTAGCATTCACTAGCTAAACCACAAGATTGGTGCTCTGTAAAGTGCATGCGTGAATGCCTGTAATCTGGCTGCTTACACCATTCAAATATTTTTGCTGTGGAAGCTGTTCTGTATTCAACAATACAATGCTTCCACTGGGAATATGGATATACAAATTTATATTCAAATCTTATTATTTTCATATGTAGTGTAGAAATTTATAATAAGATACATAATGTGGTTATAATAAAATATTAATTTTAAGTAATTCAAAGTATGTTGAAATATGAAAATAATTGCACAATATATTAATATGTTTATATTTTAGAAAATACAAGGGGAAGCATCACTTCCACAACTTCCATGGACAGCATGACACTGATTATATATATATATATATATATATATAAAGATTATTATTATAATGAAGTTGGTTAATACTGCTGCCTAGTGCTATGCCAGACCAAGGACAAAACATAACCACAAAACAAGCTATTAATATGTTTATGTACTGTTCATATATGTATCTGTGTTTAAGAATTTCCTGATTATGTGACACGTGTTTAGTATGGCAGCCTTCTATAGTGTGATATAGGGGAGGAAGAACAACTTTACAATGCAGCAGCAGTACAGTTGGAACAGAGGCCTTTATTGTCACATTTGTATGGGAACCCAAAATTTCAAGATTTGCCGTTGGGCTGATGTTGGCATAAGATAGGCCAAAAATGTATACTAATATACTTTTTCTTCCAGAAATGAGTTTATAGCTTATTAGGTTGACAATTACAATGTCATGTGACTTAACTGTCAAGTTTGCTAAAATGACATCATAATGAAATAGGGAATAATTACCAGAAATTTATCAGCTTTCAAGATACAAATTCAAATTGGAGTGTCTAATATCATCAATTAAAGTATAGATTGAATATACATAAAATGAATGGGAGAACTAAAGATGAGGCAAGCATATGTTTGATATTCCTTGTATCTTTGATGTTTCAAGATGAATGTCTGTGGTGCACAAAAGACTTTTAATGTTTTCTAAAGACAATCTTGGTGTTAGACAAAGTGACTTCAGATAAAGAAAAAGCTATTTGAAGAGATGGGTTATATGCCAATTTAAAATCAGCATATAACCCATCTCATACAACCTGTTCCACTTTCAAACTTTCTTTTAAACACAGATAACCCATGAGTAATATGCATGAAAATACAATAATTATTTTTAGATATAAATTTTCAATTTGGTTACTATTAAATTACCTGTATGAAAGATACCATTTTCGGATATCATCTTTTAATTTTTCTTTCATGTCATCTGATTCTTGTAATCTTATTTGCATCTTAATATCAACAAGAGATTTTTCATATAGTTTTAAGTTTTCTGCTTTCATTTTATGCTGTAATTCTCTGTGCTGTTCCAAATCACCATTATATGTTGTTTTTATGTCTGCTGGTAATATTGTTGAAGATAGCTAAAAAAATATAAAATAAGATATATACTTAGTATGAACATTTCTTCTTCTTCCAGTTCTATATTCATTTCTGAATGTAGGATTATTATTATTATAACAATCTCAATTGTACTTCACATGCGAGTTCTTCTGCTTTCTTATTTTTCCATTCACATACATTGCCTAACCAAATTTTCCTTCTCCTTCCTGAGCTTATCTTTCCACAGATTTTTCCCTCTAAAATATTTCTCAAAATTTCATATTCACTTCCTCAGATGATGTGGCCAAAATACCCATCTTTCTTCTTTTAACTGTATTATTTAAAACTTCTTTTTCTTTCCCCATTCTTTCCATAACTTCATCACTTGTTATTCTATCTGTCCAAGATATTTTTAAAATTCTTCTATATAACCACATTTCGAATGCTTCAA
This sequence comes from Centruroides sculpturatus, assembly GCF_000671375.1. Taxonomy (NCBI): domain Eukaryota; kingdom Metazoa; phylum Arthropoda; class Arachnida; order Scorpiones; family Buthidae; genus Centruroides; species Centruroides sculpturatus. The sequence goes on along the minus strand of NW_019386336.1, from coordinate 82,822 downwards.
GTCTGTTTAAAATATTTTTATCTAAGGTCCATAAAACAAAACTGACATCACATAACACCTTAACATTCTAACTTTAAGATTTAAAGTTAGAATGTTAAGGTGTTTGCATTTGAAAAATTTCTGCACTCTGATAAAAGTACCCCTTGCATTTTCTATTCTAGATTTAATTTCTTTAATGCATCTTCCATCTTCCTGTATGTTAATATGAACATTTACTTTATAAGTAACTGTTTAATTTTACAAAATCTTTCATTGTTGTCATAAGATACCTTCTCAATGTAAAAATTAATTTTTAAAAGAATATTTTTATTTTGATGATTTTACTTCTAACCAATGCATTCTCAAACTCCACTAATCTTTTTATGCTGGGATGTTGATATAGCTTACGTAAGTCATCAGAACTGTTTAAGATTCATATGTTAAAAGTGAAATTATCAAAGTTCTTTTACATTATTTTTAAAATTTTTTGAATAATTTAATTTCTCAGGTTATATACAGGAAATTACATACAGCACTTTTATTCTTTAAAATTAAAAATCATAGTTATTTGAATTTTTAAGATTTAAAAAAAAAAAACCACTTAAAAATTTTTCACTTAATATTATATAAACTATTTTCAACACATTAATTTAAATGCAAAATAAAAATATTATTTAAAATTAACTTCTCTTATTTCCTTTAATTAAATAATTTACAGATAATCATTTTATAGTTGCTTTGATTCATTTTGATATAGAAAACTTTATGAGGTTGCCAAAAGGGGAAAGAATTTTGAATGAAATTGAATGCTTACAGAATATTATAAAGTGTGCTCCCTCTCAAACAATGAGTTAGAGAGTCCAATAACAGGATTTTGTTGATGAAGTTCCCTTGATGAGTTGGTGGTGGCCCAAAGCAGTGTCATAGATAAATCCAGAGATGGGCCTGGTGATGTTCAGTGAGAGGATAAGCTGTGGCTTTGACAGCAGAGTGAAGACAGATGCAACAGTGGTTCATTGATAGCAGAACACAAGAATAGGAAAGAAAGAGCAGATTTATGCAGAAAATTTGTGAGAAGAAAATCTATGATATTGGGAGCAATAAATCCCTGATGTTGAGAAAGGCAAAGCTGCCTCTATCCTTGAAATTCAGGGGGTTTTAAAGGATTTATCCCCAAATTTTATCTTCTGATTGGTCCTGACTCTTTCCCATCATCTCTCAATTAGTTATTTTCTTGTCTCCAAGTGAAATTGACCATATTGAGTTGCAACAAAAGGCCTATCTTCAGTATTCATCTGACACCATATCTCTCCTCCACTGAGGGATGTTGATCAGTCTTTGAAACTTTCACTTGTATTTTAGACAATGTTTTCTGTCCTGCCATCCAAGAATTTTAATAATTATATCATGATGGTTTCCCTCATTAAGATCCCATTTCTTCCAAAGTTTATCTGTTCTATAAGCATCAGAATCAAGGTTAAAATTCTCCAGTCTGACATTGATAAAAATTCTAAAATGTGTGCTCTAGTCATACTTGGAACTTAAACTATTTATATCACATTGCATCTATTTTATACATTTTCTTCTCTATAATAAAATACATTTTTAGCATGTTCAGAGAGGAATTTGGACCCTGTCTGGGGCCTCACAATTTTAGTTATTAAGACCAAATGTCTAATTTTTATATTCACAGTTAGTATCAATTTATAACAAACTTTAATCAAATTTAGTGAAAAAATATTAATAATAGTAATTACCATTCCAAGCAATTTTTTTTCTCTAATTAAGTTAACTTTATTTTTCTTCCTAGTACTGTATAATTTCCAATTCTGAAAAGTAAAATGTAAATTATTCATATAATTTATTTTTAAAAACATTTACGACTATTTATGATAAATTATGTTAAATCTAACAATTTATAATTGAAATTATTGAAAATTAATTTATTTTTAATAAATGCTATCTAATTTAAGGTCAATAAATTAAATAGTATAAATATTATAAATGTAATAGTATAAATACATAAATTCATATTTTATGTTTAATATTATAGTATACAAATTAAATTTATATAGTAACATACTTTTTGAATTAAAAATGCTGCATTCTCATATTCCATAGATGAACACATTTTATTGTCTTTTTTCTTTTTTATCCTGACATTAAGATACTTTGCTCTGCATTGTCTTGATCTTTCATGATTTTGAATTAAAACTGCTGCATCATCAAAGCACTCAATTATATCATTATTTGCCTATAATTAATCAATTTTAAATAAATTAAAAATAAAAATCTTTAAAATTATATTATAATTTAAAAATGATAAGTTTTAATAAAATTACATTTAAAACCATAATAATATATCATTTTAAAAATTAACTGTTATTTATTTTTTATTTTGAAATATTAATAATATTTTTATCAACACCAATACTTAGTTTATGATAATATTGTATATAAAAATGAATTATTACAAAGAATAAACTAAAAGCAATTAGTTTATTTTAAAAAAAATGATTTATTGGAGGGGAATAAACTGTTTATGCCCAATATTTTAACATTTAAAAATCCCAGTTCAGAGACAAAATTATTATTAAATAATTTTCAATTTCAGCATTATTTTTATTTCTGAAGTTATATGAAAACTATAGATACTTCTTCATCAATTAGCCTAACTGAAATATTACCGTATTTACTCGCTTATAAGACAATCTCACATATAGGACAATGTGTGATTTTAAAGATCAAAATAAAGAAAATTAGATGTATTAATACAATTTTATTTTATTTCATTTAATCACAGATGAAATGTCAAATGCACTTAAATGCACACATTGTCCCGCAAAAATTACTGGCATTTTAAACTTTAAGGAAAAATCTTGTAAAATCGACAACATAATTTGTTCACGTAAAGTTGGAAAATTGGGACCTTTTTTGCCAATTCTTAACAGTCGGATCCACTCTCCATCGATTACACTTATGAGTTTTTCTGAATTCTGATTTCCAAATAATCATCTGTTTTCACATGGGAATAGATTAAAACTTATATCAGGCTCCCATATGATTTTGGAATTTTAAATTGAAATTCAATTCAAAAGCTCTGCTTTCCCTATTGCTATTCATCTTTACTCCTGACAATACAAAAGAACGATTGAAACAACCCAGATAAAATACTTTTGTTTTTAAACACCAGAGGGTGAGCATCCAGTAAAAACTGCAAATACACAGTTCACAAAAATTATTGCAAAAACATGATGATTCCTTCACTTGCGTGTATAGGATGACCTAGGTTTTTGAAGCAATGAAAAATGAATAAAAACCTCGTCTTATATGCAATTAAATACAGTATATGAAAATACTTTTCATATAATTTATTTTTTATATATAGCCTATATATGTAGGAGAGTCAAAAATTAAGTTGCACTCATACCAAAAATATAAGCATGAAACATACAGGTCAAAAACTTTTATTTGTATAAATGTACAATCTAAATGCTACTTTTTGATATAATCATTATTTAAACATTTATCATAAAGAGGCATATGTTTCTCTATTCCTTCTTGAAAGTATTCCCATCCAACACATGATAACCATTCTCATGTTGCATTTGTGACATGTGACTTGTATTGGTGATTCAAAAGGACACATTTCCCTCAATTGACTTGTTAGTTACAGCCTTGGACAATTTCATTTTTGAATACAACAGTTTTGGGTGATTTTGAAAACTCAACACCTGTTTTTCAAGCTATCAAAATTTGTGTTTGTATGCTTCCCTATTCACCTGCATTGACAGACTCTTAAAGTTCTATCTTCTTGAGAGATGTTTTCCAATAATCTATTCAGCTTATCCAATATGAAATTTTTTCATCAGAAACTTGGAAATTATTTGTCAGAATTCAAAGGTATTGTAGATTATAAACTCTCTCTCTCTGCAATTGTAACAATATAACACTAACATTATATCCAGAGCCGGTCCTACCATAGGGCGAACGGAGCAGCCGCTCCAGGCGCTAAGTCCTAGCGGGTGCCTCAGTAGTAAAGAAAATTAAAGGAAAAAATATTTTTTTTCACTTTTCGATATTTTAATTGCAAGCGTGTGGCCAGTATGTGAATGGCCTTATCTGTTGAGATGCGTGTGGATCGAGTGCGTGGTCCACCCCCGGGCGCCATAATAGAATCTCGCTCCATCCTAAAACTTGCCTCGGGCCGGCACTGATTATATCTAACTTATATGTGTAATGTATTATACAAGCTTTAGTGCATCTATTAAATGGTTTAATTAAGTGTAAGTTCACTGTGTTGAGTGACTCCTCCCAACTGGATCTCATCATTTCCTTCTCCATCCTCTTACCTCTAGTCTCTCATATGAGACTGCATCATTGCCATCCCCAAACACTTAAGACTCAAATATATTGTAGACATAACCTACTTAGTATCAGAAATTTCCATGTAATCACTTACATTTGGTAATATGAATAAAAATAGAGGGCCAATCCCTCATATATAATCTTGTGTTAAAATATATATATTATATTTTAATGCATGACTTTTTAGTGTAAAATTATATTATTATATTTTAATATATTTTAAGAAATTTTTAAAAATTTTTACCTTATTAATTTTATTTATTGAAGTTTTCTGGAAACCTTTTTGATAAATTATTTCAACCTCTTCTTCTTTCGGTAACAAATACCATTTTGGAATAGGTAATTCCAAATCCTTCTATTATATAAAATGAAATAGTTAATTTTCATACAAGATTAAAAACAAATTACTGTATTTTCACTTATTTTGTTGTAAATAATAATAATATATTATAACAGCTCTAGCCTTCTCCAGCACAAAATATTTTACTTATTGAATGCGTTTGGCTGTCTAGGCATCCATCCTCAGGATCAAACATTAACTGATTGGAATATGAAATATAGAACAATTTTTAAAAAATTGTTCTATATTTTTTAATATTTTGTTAGTTTATAGTTATACTATTTGTCTTGGCCAAGGATATAGAGATTTACATGTTAAGGAATTCAGTTAATTCAAAATACTTCTTCTCTGAAATTTGAAGTGTAAATTCTGTCCAAACTGTAATATGCATATGTTAACTCATATGTTTAGATCAAAGTTCATGTGCCTCCATACTATAAGAGAATAATAGACCACTAACAACTTTAATCTGGTCAGTATGGCTTTGCTTTAACAGTAACACATTTTTGGGTGTCACCTTACCCATTGACTACCCTTTTTCTCATAAAATACAACTGATTTTCAGGATTACATAGGGCTATAAGAAGCAGATGGAGATATTTGTAGGTCTCTATACTACTAGATTTGGGTGACTTACTATTTTTTGGGGCTACTTTAAAAATAATTTAGGCTACATTTTTGCTGGTTAAGAAAAGATATAGGAGCTGGAGAACAAAACATAATATAACTTTGGTTGCCCAGAACAAAATCATGCTGCCACTATTACAAATCAAAATAAGCCTTATGAAACAATTTGTAAAGGCTCGAACAAAAATAGTCTGTGCTTTAACTACATATTAAATCCAAACTAAGGACAGGTAATATTAATAAGAGTATTAGATCAATAATCAGTATACATTACATTTTCAGGGGTAAATATATATTTCTATATCTTCAATGGCACTATGTTACTGCAATACAACATAAGAAAAAGATATGCTACTGTCAATGCCTGCTATAATATTTTAAATTTTTAAGTGTTATTTGCCCACCAGTGGCCGAGTGGTCTTCGTACCCTAAACACTGGGAGTTCGGTCGTGGGTTCGCGCCGCGATCGGACAGGCTGGCTGCTTGGAGTTTTCCGGGTTTTCTCCTTGCCAATAATGACTAAATAGGAGGCCAGTTCCCCATAAAAGTCCTCCCGGAAGGCATTAGTTCCCCTCGCGTAACATCGCGCCCCAGAGAAGGCAACGGGAAACCACTCTGGGTAGTAACTTTCCCTAGTATACACCTTGGCGGATTACAAACCTACGCCAGGTGTCGCCGACGTCAGGAATCTGATCTGGCACCAAGAAGAAGAAGAAGTGTTATTTATGTACAAAATATTTGTGTAAAATCTTAAAATTTTAAGATTTTTTTTTTAAATTTTCCAGCATGCTACTCTACATATCATGTTTTTAATTACAGTACTGTTAATGTCTAAATATTAACAGTACTGTAATTAGGATTGAATATGGAATTTGTTAAATAAAACTTTCACTTTACATCATTCAAATGTTTACATGATTTTATGAATAGTGATTAATTAAAAAATATATGCACTGCATGAAATTCAAGAAAGATTTCATAATTGTTTTTCCTAATTAAAATTTTAATGTTTTAGTACTAAAAATAGCAAAACAAAACTGAAAAGACTAGAATCTTATAGAATAATGTTATATAAATCTACTATTAATTTTTTTTAAAACGTTAATATTTTTACTACTACTGTCAAGTGAGATATGACATAATAGGAGTTGGAAAAGTAAAATTCTGAGAAAAGTAGATAAACTATAAAAACAATCTAGGAAAAAATGTAATTTACAATCAAGTGTCAACAGGAAAACACAGTTATTTCTTACAATTGCCAAAAAATAACAAAAATTGGAGGAATTTGGAATAAAAGTTTATTTTTTTTATTACCTCAGATTATAGAAAATAAAATTAAAAATAAAAATAAAAATATATTATCTTTCTTGAATATTCTGAAAGCAACCATCTCCATTGATCACTCAATCACCTACAGACAATTAAGTGAAACGTTTTCCAATTAAAATTATATTCAAAACAGCATTGTCTCATGTTATCACTCATGAGCAATTATGTAAAGGTTCATGATAACATTTGTATGATATTTATATGATAATTATATGGTGACAATTACATTCAGAATATTGGTGTCTCACATAATTACACATGTAAAAGAGCTTGCATTTACTTGCAAATTTCCTAGGAATTCTGAAATTTTGGCAAATTCTGACTCAGGAAAATTTCATTTGTGAGTAAATTTTGACCCATATTTTCCTATGCAAAAAATACAGGCAATTCCCAATTTACAAATAATCACTATAACAAATGTGCATGTAGGACCATCTGGAGGGGTAGATGGAAATTTTTCCAATCTGTAGAAAATTTGCATGCCTATAGTGGTTCCTAGTCCTATAAATTTAAAGTTATTTTTACTAACAGAAAATATAACCTTTAAGGTTTCATTTTATTAATACAGAAACATTATAAATATATCATTTGTTCAAAAAAATAATGGCTAGGATTTAGTTACATGAACTTATATGTTAAATCATTCTATTTACTACATATTAATACTTACTGGAATCATTCTCATATCTAAGAGAAGATTATTTATAAAATGAAACTCTTGATTTTCTATTTTAACTAATTCTGCCTTCAATTCCAAAATACGTCCAATCACTCCCTCTAATATCTTTCTGAATGTTAATATTTTCTGTGGTTGAATAATTTGATCGTAACATTTTTCCAAGTTTTTGACAATTTTTATGTATCTCAAATATAAAATAGCTATTCTATTAAATGTGTTCTGCAAATCCTGTAAATAATAATAGAAAATAGAAACATTTGATCAAAATTAATATCCCAATAGTTATTTAAAATTCACTACTTTTAAATTATTTAAAACTATGAATAAGTAAAATTAAAATGGTAAAAATTTTTTAAATTAATAAATACTATCAATAAATACTAAAGACTGGTCATTTTCCTTACAATACTAAAACAAAAATTCCTTACATGTAATAAAAAGTAGAATACAAATAACAACACTAACAACAACTGCAAAAACACAAGATTAGTAAAGACAAAAAGAGCAAAGGTATGATAGGATAAGTGGCCCACACTAATTGAGTCTGATGTCTGATGATTGAGTAGCAATTTTCAGTATTGGTGAGTTATAAGGAACTTCAAACAAAGAACAAACAACTCACCAGATTCTGACATTATTACCTGAATGTAATGTCTTTGGAAGTAAGCACAGAATTGTTATGGAGAACTTATTGTATTCAGAAACACAGTTGATTGGTTATGCAACTTTATTATATAAAATGTTTTTAATATAATAAATGTTGTCTTTTGTTGTTGACTAGTAGGTTATGTCTCCTTTTAAAATGGAAACAGATTACAGTCCAATAATCCAAAACAAAGAGCTTTATTTCAGCAATGTTTACAGCCTATAATTTTACATCTTGTCTCAACTGTCATGAGGGTAAAAGTGCATGACAATGCAGAACAATTTTTTGTTTTGCCAACCCTCACTTTTCGATTGCTATGATTCCTTTACAATAAATGTAACATTTTCTTGTATAATAAAGTCTACATAACCAATTAATTGTGTTCCTGTATAAGTTCTCCATAGCAATTCTCTGCTTACTTCCAGACTCTAAATTTAGAGAACAAGAAGCAATTGACTACTATGAATATGTTCTTAGATGTCAATCTACTAGTCTGATCCTTTCTAGTCTCTGAGATCTTAATCACTCATTACAGTGAGACATTGTTTCTCATTTTGTGTGAGACACAAGATCCTCAAATCAAAATCCTCATGGATGTCTCTCCAAAATTATAACACAGAGCTTGCATTTACTTGCAAATTTCCTAGGAATTCTGAAATTTTGGCAAATTCTGACTCAGAAAAATTTCATTTGTGAGTAAATTTTGATCTATAATATTTTACTATGCCAAAAGTACAGGCAATTTCCAATTTACAAATAATCACTATAACAAATGTTCATGCAGGGCCATCTGGAGAAGATGGAAATTTTTCCCTGACCTGGAGAAAATTTGGATGACTACAGTGGTTCTTAGTCCTATAAATTGAAAATTATTTTTACTAACAGAAGATAAAATCTTTAAGACTTTATTTTATTAATTAATATGGAAATATTCTACATATATCATTGGTTCAAAAAATAATGGTTAAAGGAGCCCACTAAGAGACGAAGAGGCCCACTCTATCCCCGGCCTGCTTATGATCAACCTTTCACTATCACCAGTAACATGGGTAATGGCCAAATGCATACAGGTTGCTAGATTATGAGAAAAATTGGGAAGTGGTCCAAATGAAAAAGGTTTTACTTTTTTTTTTATCATTTGGATGACTTTTTTTGGGTTATTTAGTTTCTTCTGATGAGTAGTTTAATTATCTGAATTTAATCACACTAATGAGTAATGACAGGTAAAAGCTTATTAACAATAAGCAAGCATACTATTATTACAGGTATATCTTGCCTTATGTTGGTAATTGGTTCCAAGAGAGGCGATATAAGTCAAATTTACTTGTCTCCGAATATACTTGTCACTAAGCTAAACCATAAATTACCATTCCTGGTTCTGTATTTTATTTATTAATGCATTTTTAATAATATATGGTTAATAAGAATCTATTTTAAGCTTACAAACAAATAAATTTTAGTTTTTAATATAGTACAGAAAAAAGTAATCTAAATTTACAAATGTATGTACTGTAAATACAGTACANAAAAATTTTTCACTTAATATTATATAAACTATTTTCAACACATTAATTTAAATGCAAAATAAAAATATTATTTAAAATTAACTTCTCTTATTTCCTTTAATTAAATAATTTACAGATAATCATTTTATAGTTGCTTTGATTCATTTTGATATAGAAAACTTTATGAGGTTGCCAAAAGGGGAAAGAATTTTGAATGAAATTGAATGCTTACAGAATATTATAAAGTGTGCTCCCTCTCAAACAATGAGTTAGAGAGTCCAATAACAGGATTTTGTTGATGAAGTTCCCTTGATGAGTTGGTGGTGGCCCAAAGCAGTGTCATAGATAAATCCAGAGATGGGCCTGGTGATGTTCAGTGAGAGGATAAGCTGTGGCTTTGACAGCAGAGTGAAGACAGATGCAACAGTGGTTCATTGATAGCAGAACACAAGAATAGGAAAGAAAGAGCAGATTTATGCAGAAAATTTGTGAGAAGAAAATCTATGATATTGGGAGCAATAAATCCCTGATGTTGAGAAAGGCAAAGCTGCCTCTATCCTTGAAATTCAGGGGGTTTTAAAGGATTTATCCCCAAATTTTATCTTCTGATTGGTCCTGACTCTTTCCCATCATCTCTCAATTAGTTATTTTCTTGTCTCCAAGTGAAATTGACCATATTGAGTTGCAACAAAAGGCCTATCTTCAGTATTCATCTGACACCATATCTCTCCTCCACTGAGGGATGTTGATCAGTCTTTGAAACTTTCACTTGTATTTTAGACAATGTTTTCTGTCCTGCCATCCAAGAATTTTAATAATTATATCATGATGGTTTCCCTCATTAAGATCCCATTTCTTCCAAAGTTTATCTGTTCTATAAGCATCAGAATCAAGGTTAAAATTCTCCAGTCTGACATTGATAAAAATTCTAAAATGTGTGCTCTAGTCATACTTGGAACTTAAACTATTTATATCACATTGCATCTATTTTATACATTTTCTTCTCTATAATAAAATACATTTTTAGCATGTTCAGAGAGGAATTTGGACCCTGTCTGGGGCCTCACAATTTTAGTTATTAAGACCAAATGTCTAATTTTTATATTCACAGTTAGTATCAATTTATAACAAACTTTAATCAAATTTAGTGAAAAAATATTAATAATAGTAATTACCATTCCAAGCAATTTTTTTTCTCTAATTAAGTTAACTTTATTTTTCTTCCTAGTACTGTATAATTTCCAATTCTGAAAAGTAAAATGTAAATTATTCATATAATTTATTTTTAAAAACATTTACGACTATTTATGATAAATTATGTTAAATCTAACAATTTATAATTGAAATTATTGAAAATTAATTTATTTTTAATAAATGCTATCTAATTTAAGGTCAATAAATTAAATAGTATAAATATTATAAATGTAATAGTATAAATACATAAATTCATATTTTATGTTTAATATTATAGTATACAAATTAAATTTATATAGTAACATACTTTTTGAATTAAAAATGCTGCATTCTCATATTCCATAGATGAACACATTTTATTGTCTTTTTTCTTTTTTATCCTGACATTAAGATACTTTGCTCTGCATTGTCTTGATCTTTCATGATTTTGAATTAAAACTGCTGCATCATCAAAGCACTCAATTATATCATTATTTGCCTATAATTAATCAATTTTAAATAAATTAAAAATAAAAATCTTTAAAATTATATTATAATTTAAAAATGATAAGTTTTAATAAAATTACATTTAAAACCATAATAATATATCATTTTAAAAATTAACTGTTATTTATTTTTTATTTTGAAATATTAATAATATTTTTATCAACACCAATACTTAGTTTATGATAATATTGTATATAAAAATGAATTATTACAAAGAATAAACTAAAAGCAATTAGTTTATTTTAAAAAAAATGATTTATTGGAGGGGAATAAACTGTTTATGCCCAATATTTTAACATTTAAAAATCCCAGTTCAGAGACAAAATTATTATTAAATAATTTTCAATTTCAGCATTATTTTTATTTCTGAAGTTATATGAAAACTATAGATACTTCTTCATCAATTAGCCTAACTGAAATATTACCGTATTTACTCGCTTATAAGACAATCTCACATATAGGACAATGTGTGATTTTAAAGATCAAAATAAAGAAAATTAGATGTATTAATACAATTTTATTTTATTTCATTTAATCACAGATGAAATGTCAAATGCACTTAAATGCACACATTGTCCCGCAAAAATTACTGGCATTTTAAACTTTAAGGAAAAATCTTGTAAAATCGACAACATAATTTGTTCACGTAAAGTTGGAAAATTGGGACCTTTTTTGCCAATTCTTAACAGTCGGATCCACTCTCCATCGATTACACTTATGAGTTTTTCTGAATTCTGATTTCCAAATAATCATCTGTTTTCACATGGGAATAGATTAAAACTTATATCAGGCTCCCATATGATTTTGGAATTTTAAATTGAAATTCAATTCAAAAGCTCTGCTTTCCCTATTGCTATTCATCTTTACTCCTGACAATACAAAAGAACGATTGAAACAACCCAGATAAAATACTTTTGTTTTTAAACACCAGAGGGTGAGCATCCAGTAAAAACTGCAAATACACAGTTCACAAAAATTATTGCAAAAACATGATGATTCCTTCACTTGCGTGTATAGGATGACCTAGGTTTTTGAAGCAATGAAAAATGAATAAAAACCTCGTCTTATATGCAATTAAATACAGTATATGAAAATACTTTTCATATAATTTATTTTTTATATATAGCCTATATATGTAGGAGAGTCAAAAATTAAGTTGCACTCATACCAAAAATATAAGCATGAAACATACAGGTCAAAAACTTTTATTTGTATAAATGTACAATCTAAATGCTACTTTTTGATATAATCATTATTTAAACATTTATCATAAAGAGGCATATGTTTCTCTATTCCTTCTTGAAAGTATTCCCATCCAACACATGATAACCATTCTCATGTTGCATTTGTGACATGTGACTTGTATTGGTGATTCAAAAGGACACATTTCCCTCAATTGACTTGTTAGTTACAGCCTTGGACAATTTCATTTTTGAATACAACAGTTTTGGGTGATTTTGAAAACTCAACACCTGTTTTTCAAGCTATCAAAATTTGTGTTTGTATGCTTCCCTATTCACCTGCATTGACAGACTCTTAAAGTTCTATCTTCTTGAGAGATGTTTTCCAATAATCTATTCAGCTTATCCAATATGAAATTTTTTCATCAGAAACTTGGAAATTATTTGTCAGAATTCAAAGGTATTGTAGATTATAAACTCTCTCTCTCTGCAATTGTAACAATATAACACTAACATTATATCCAGAGCCGGTCCTACCATAGGGCGAACGGAGCAGCCGCTCCAGGCGCTAAGTCCTAGCGGGTGCCTCAGTAGTAAAGAAAATTAAAGGAAAAAATATTTTTTTTCACTTTTCGATATTTTAATTGCAAGCGTGTGGCCAGTATGTGAATGGCCTTATCTGTTGAGATGCGTGTGGATCGAGTGCGTGGTCCACCCCCGGGCGCCATAATAGAATCTCGCTCCATCCTAAAACTTGCCTCGGGCCGGCACTGATTATATCTAACTTATATGTGTAATGTATTATACAAGCTTTAGTGCATCTATTAAATGGTTTAATTAAGTGTAAGTTCACTGTGTTGAGTGACTCCTCCCAACTGGATCTCATCATTTCCTTCTCCATCCTCTTACCTCTAGTCTCTCATATGAGACTGCATCATTGCCATCCCCAAACACTTAAGACTCAAATATATTGTAGACATAACCTACTTAGTATCAGAAATTTCCATGTAATCACTTACATTTGGTAATATGAATAAAAATAGAGGGCCAATCCCTCATATATAATCTTGTGTTAAAATATATATATTATATTTTAATGCATGACTTTTTAGTGTAAAATTATATTATTATATTTTAATATATTTTAAGAAATTTTTAAAAATTTTTACCTTATTAATTTTATTTATTGAAGTTTTCTGGAAACCTTTTTGATAAATTATTTCAACCTCTTCTTCTTTCGGTAACAAATACCATTTTGGAATAGGTAATTCCAAATCCTTCTATTATATAAAATGAAATAGTTAATTTTCATACAAGATTAAAAACAAATTACTGTATTTTCACTTATTTTGTTGTAAATAATAATAATATATTATAACAGCTCTAGCCTTCTCCAGCACAAAATATTTTACTTATTGAATGCGTTTGGCTGTCTAGGCATCCATCCTCAGGATCAAACATTAACTGATTGGAATATGAAATATAGAACAATTTTTAAAAAATTGTTCTATATTTTTTAATATTTTGTTAGTTTATAGTTATACTATTTGTCTTGGCCAAGGATATAGAGATTTACATGTTAAGGAATTCAGTTAATTCAAAATACTTCTTCTCTGAAATTTGAAGTGTAAATTCTGTCCAAACTGTAATATGCATATGTTAACTCATATGTTTAGATCAAAGTTCATGTGCCTCCATACTATAAGAGAATAATAGACCACTAACAACTTTAATCTGGTCAGTATGGCTTTGCTTTAACAGTAACACATTTTTGGGTGTCACCTTACCCATTGACTACCCTTTTTCTCATAAAATACAACTGATTTTCAGGATTACATAGGGCTATAAGAAGCAGATGGAGATATTTGTAGGTCTCTATACTACTAGATTTGGGTGACTTACTATTTTTTGGGGCTACTTTAAAAATAATTTAGGCTACATTTTTGCTGGTTAAGAAAAGATATAGGAGCTGGAGAACAAAACATAATATAACTTTGGTTGCCCAGAACAAAATCATGCTGCCACTATTACAAATCAAAATAAGCCTTATGAAACAATTTGTAAAGGCTCGAACAAAAATAGTCTGTGCTTTAACTACATATTAAATCCAAACTAAGGACAGGTAATATTAATAAGAGTATTAGATCAATAATCAGTATACATTACATTTTCAGGGGTAAATATATATTTCTATATCTTCAATGGCACTATGTTACTGCAATACAACATAAGAAAAAGATATGCTACTGTCAATGCCTGCTATAATATTTTAAATTTTTAAGTGTTATTTGCCCACCAGTGGCCGAGTGGTCTTCGTACCCTAAACACTGGGAGTTCGGTCGTGGGTTCGCGCCGCGATCGGACAGGCTGGCTGCTTGGAGTTTTCCGGGTTTTCTCCTTGCCAATAATGACTAAATAGGAGGCCAGTTCCCCATAAAAGTCCTCCCGGAAGGCATTAGTTCCCCTCGCGTAACATCGCGCCCCAGAGAAGGCAACGGGAAACCACTCTGGGTAGTAACTTTCCCTAGTATACACCTTGGCGGATTACAAACCTACGCCAGGTGTCGCCGACGTCAGGAATCTGATATGGCACCAAGAAGAA
>NW_019386336.1:36219-64644 GCF_000671375.1 Centruroides sculpturatus | reverse complement strand
AACGACGTAAGTCGAATTTACTTGTCTCCGAATCTACTTGTCACTAGGCTAAACCATAAATTAACCATTCCCGGTTCTGTATTTTATTTATTAATGCATTTTTAATAATATATGGTTAATAAGAATCTATTTTAAGCTTACAAACAAATAAATTTTAGTTTTTAATATAGTACAGAAAAAAGTAATCTAAATTTACAAATGTATGTACTGTAAATACAGTACATACTTGTAAATGTATATATTTTAAGGTTTAATGTTATATATTTTAATATTACAAAGGGAAGGATGTGATTTTATGTGCTTTAAATGCTTTTCTAGTGACATTACGACTTCAATATTTTTGGCGGACAGATGTAAAGTCGAATAAAATGACTTAAACTTGATTTTTATTTTTCCATATACTTTTTTGTCAAACAACATATAACCAGGAACGACATAACTCAAAACGACGTAAGTTGAGGTATACCTGTATATATTAGTCTTTTATCAATTGCTTTTATATTATTAAGTAATTAAAAGATATTTAACAAATAACAAACAAAAATATATAACTTCTAAGAACAGATTAATTTGACAACTTGATAAAGGTAGAAATGGAAAATAATTTAAGACATTTTACAATTAGTACTTGTAAATTATAAAATTTTGTGAAAATGTAAATAAATTAAAAGCTTAAACCATGAATTTGAAACCATGATTGATAAATACAGTGGAGCAAGATCACACTTGTGTTCTAGTTTTGAACAGTGCTTCATGTGAGAGCATTTAGTGCAGGGAATTGGATTAAGTGCTCTCAAAGCTGTTTGAAAGAAGATAATATAAAAACCTTGATGACAATCATCTTAAATGGCTCATCAATTTTTCAGTTTCCAAATGAAAGGCTATTGGAGCATTTGAATGTATAAAAGAAGGAAGAAAGAAATAATCTTTTTAACTTGTAACATTCTTATCTATTAGACTTTAAATTAAGATTTGTATTATTGTAAGAAATTTGAATTAAACTCAATCATAAATATATATTTAGTTATAAGAAATAAATGATTATCAGGAAATAGATTTCTTAAGATAAACAACTTCCAACAACCTAACACTGCATTGAATAATAACAATTTTTGTGGATTTTCGTTTTCGTGGATTGTTAGATTTCTTAAATTTGAATCTTAATTCTTTGCATTTGACTCACATTCCTGTGATCAATGAGTCAAAATTACTCAGAATATCTTATGTCTAGTGTAATCGCTGATTAACAGCCAGGCATTCTGCACTCTTGTCATCATTCTCTGTTCCCTGTTTTCTTTTTGAAGGAGTTTCTTAAACACTTGCACCAACCTCAAAAAACCTTTATCATCACATATTTAACATCCTTTTTTTTAACCATTCCATGCTCCCTAAATTTCCCTTCTTGTCCTGCATGTTGCCTATAGAATCACCTGGTAAACTCCGCAAGGCACATGATCTGTGGTTTTAGACAAAAGATGAATGAAACAAAGGGAAGGATAATGAATAGTCAGTGAAAATGTGTAACTTGACAAACAAAGGTTTATTTGAAACGAAAAACACGGTACAATATTAATACAAATACACAGTTCAATAATAGAAACTGATAGCGTCACAATAATAATATTGCTAGATATTACTCCTTCTAAATTTCCTTCCTAACATGAGGCCCTGCTTTTCCCGACAAGCGGTATAAATCTGATGACAAAAATTTTCACAAGAAAAATTTGGGAAACAGAGTACCCAATCAACTTACAAACGATACAACTGTTGATGATCTTTACACAATAGTTAGTCCTCTTCCTTTTTCGTTATTTCTTCAATGGAAACAGATTTTCTTTCAGCACTGTAACTTCCTTAACCCTGGTGATGGTTGACTCTCCTCTCTGCTACATATCTTCTTCCATCCACAGTGCACACTCACGAAAACTAAAATTAACATTATTTTAAGATAAGCGACTTGACTTAACTTACAAACAAGAACATAACTAGTGACATTGCTAGTTAATGTTCTTGTCCCATGACCTCTTTTAGTCAATTTGGCTACTTCCAGTGCCATGCTCTGTTCTCTTTTTTTACTCTGTTCCACAAGTAGTACCACTGGTGCCCACAGCTCCACTGGTAGATGGCTTTGCTTGATGCTCAAAGATTGAACCTCGTTTATAAAATCTAACTTGAAGTGCATTCCCTATTTTGTTTGCAGCATATTCATACGGCGACTTTTTGGAAAATAGTAATTGGTGAAGTAAATGGCAGCTGCGATAGATGTTTGCACCTTCTGCACAATTGGCAATCTCTTCCAGAGCAAATAGGTCTGTGACAATCCGAAGTGTTTCATCAGCATCCAGTCTCATATTTATATTATTTCGCCTACTAGATGCCTGTTTATGCAAAGACTTTTCAAAGTCAGTGACACACACAGAACCCATCACTGGTATCATGTCATCAAACCTTCCATAGGTGCATATGAACGGAGGTGTATAGATGTTAGTGATTACAGTTGTAAAATCTGAAAATTTCCTTATTAAACTACTCCTACTTGTCTTCACCAATTCTGCTCTTTTTTTAGTACCAATAGGTGCTGTGCCTATGATGTACATAAACTTATTGACTAGTTTATATGCATTTCTGTCTAGTACTCCTAGTTTCTTGAGCCAGTAAAAAGTGTTGAAAATAATGTCGGCAGCTGCTATTTGTTGCTGGAACAGGCTGGCCTCCTGTACTTCCAGTCCAGCTACTAAAAGTTTTGCTTCATTCACTGCAGTTTGGACCAGAGAGTTATCAGGCACATTAATCTTATCTATGAATGCACTATCCCGTTTCTGTGTATGGTAAGCAATGGCAGTGGAGAGTAAAAGGAAACCACGACCATTGAAATTCCTATCATCTTCTCCTGGTAGTCTTATTGCTTCTTTTCTGAATGTGGCCTGTCTCTTATCAATGGGTACTCTTCCAATGTAATCTAGTGTTGGATTTTCAAGCCAGAATATAAAATCATCCACATAAGCAGGACATGGTTTTTTGACTGCACCACCACTAGCTAATCGTTTTGCCCTTTGCTTTTTCATTATCTCTAACATCTTGTTTAAGTATGTTAATACAGACTGGTTAGCAAACACTTCTGCAACTGTCCTACCTTCTATTGCTAAGAATTCAGGATAGTTAAGTTCCTGTCTTAAATTTTTCCTAAAGGCAGTGGCAGCAGTCTTATATTTTCTTAGCGAGTCCTTTGTGCCTACCTCACCATTCACAAAGTTCTCATATATCTGGTCTAAGGGTCTAGTTATGTCATCGGTGAGAGCATTAGTTGCTGCATTAAAGAATGTTGGACTGTGTAGCCAGAGCATACCAGCAGTTGGTGCAGCACCTCGAGAAACAAGGTTAAAGTAATCACCCAAGATTGCACTTCTTTCCTTGTATGGGCAACCTGCCATTCTTTGAAAAAAACTATTGCATCGAGGTACATGTGTTAGCAGAGATGGGTAGTATGTGATAGTAGTGCTGGCTCCAGCATCTTTGGCAATCTTCAAAGCATCAGCATAACTTCTAACAGGAATATCCTTATCTGCCATCTTAAATATGTTGGTAAAAGCTTCAAAGATTTTTAGGGAAAGTACTGTGAAGTTAATAATGATGAGACTTGATTATTGTCTTGTATTATTTTTATATATTTGTGTTCTACCTTTGTATTTCGTAGAAATCTTTCGTTTATCACAGTGTTTTACGTAAACGATGACTTGAGTTTCTTCGAGAGAAAAACGTGTTCTTACATCCGTTACACGCACTTTTGTACCTCCCGCTAACCCACGTGACTGTCCCACGTGATCTTGTCACGGACCCATCGAAACTCAGCCATCAGATAACAGGTGGTATCGAGGAAGGAAACGGAACAGGATCTGTACAAAAACATACGCGCGACGCGACATAAACGGAAAACAATAAACAAAAAATATATATATATTACATAATAGCCACGAAGTGCTACATATCTCCCTTGGAACACATTAACTACCGTAGTGTAATCTACGGAAGTCAATCTCTCGATGCCTGAAATTATACGGCTCCCTACTTACACCTTTAACAGCGCTATCCCTATGCAAATCGACGTTGCCAACATCCTTTGCTCTAATGTCACTGTACTACCTCCCATCCTGATTCTCCTCTTCATCCTCTATTTCATGATCCCTAGATTCCCTCTTGCTTCCCCTTTTTCTTTCCCCGTACCTGGCTCTTTTTGCCGGTTGCCCGTAGCATATCTTCATACGATCAACATGGACAGTCTCCCTGTCCCTAAAGCTACATCCTTCCACACAGTACGTAGTAGGGTTCACAGCTTCTATGATACGAAAAGGTCCCTTGTATTTATCCGCGAACTTGTTTTTCTTTACCCCTTTTCTTTTTAACCACGCCTTTTGTTCCACCACAAACTTCTTTAACTTCCCTCCCTTACTCCCGTACTCTCTTCTTTTCTCGTTAAATTGGGCAGCGCGTTTCCCTGCCGCCTTCCTTAGAGCACGAAGTTTAGTAATGAGAAACGTTCTATGCTCGTTAGTCGTTCTTTCATCAATGTGTTGTTCGAAATTTGGAATGCGGGGGTCTATTCCATATAAAAGGAACGCCGGCGACACGCCAATTGCCGACTGGTGAGAGTTATTATAAACGAAACATGCCGGATAAATTATCTCGTTCCAATCCGCCCCTCCCTTCTCTGAGGACTTTGATATCATCTCTATTAGTGACTTGTTAATCCTTTCACATAACCCATTTGAGGACGGCCTATATGCTGTAGTAATGTTTCTCTTGATCCCAAGCCACTTACAACAATCGGAAAACAGGGATGAAAGGAAATTTGTTCCCCTATCCGAGATGATAACTTCGGTGGCACCATAACGGCAAATTATTGCGTTAAAAATTGCATTGCTAACCGACCATGCTGTTTGATCTCTTAAGGGATGAACCTCTACAAACCTAGTGAAGATATCAATAATAACAAGGATAAAACTATTCTCCCGACTCGTCGTACTAAGGGGCCCTATAATGTCGACGGCAATCTTTTGGAAAGGGGCATTAGCGACCTCATTCTCCTGAAATGGAGCCTTCCCCTTGTGGAGATTGTGCCTCTGACACCTTTCACATGACCTAACGACTTCCTCCACCTTATCTTTTAGATTTCGGATATAATACCGTTTTTCGATGTTCTTCATCATCTTCCGTAACCCCCAATGCCCTGCCAGGCTATCATTATGAATTGCCTTAATCAACTCCTTGACAATTTCTTCCCCCACACATATCTGACTGGAACACTGGTCGCGGGCTCTAAAATATCTTTGCCTATATAAGCATTCGTTCACTACTACATACTGGGGCATCCTACTTCTTATGTCGTTAGCATCAGGTGTTCTCAATAGATCCCGTTTAATGGGTCCAAAAAATTCGTCTCTGTCTTGTGACAAACGTATTTCGCACTTATCAGGAACAGAAGGATTCGTAGACCCTACCTCTACATGGTATACTCCATCAACATTTCTCGATAAAAAATCAGCAACCTTATGGTTCACGCCCTTAACATGTTGCATCTCGATGTCGTAATCCATGAGCTCCACCACCCACCTGATTAAGCGATTGCTTCCGTTTTTGATGTTACTAAGAAAAACCAGTGGTTTGTGATCGGAGAGAATTATTGTCCTTTGCCCCAATATTAGAAATTTAAAATGTCTCAAGGCCATAATTATTTTTCTCCCTTTCTCTATGGTGGAATAATTAACTTCAGCCCCCTTGAAACCTCTTACTGAAGTAGCCAATCGGTACTAACCACCCTTCTCTGCGTTGCTCGAGCACTGCGGCAGCTATTATCTTAGAAGCATCAGTGTGTAAGAAAAAGGCTCATTAAAATCGGGGTGTGCTAATAATGGCAGCTTGGCGATGGCCTCCTTCAACTTTTCGAATCCCCGTTGGCACTCTGGGCCCCACACAAATTTTCTCCCCTTTTTTGTTAACTCGGTAAGAAGCGTTACAAAGTCAGCAAAAGACGGTATGAAATTTCGAAAAAAACCAATCGCGACAAGGAAATTACGGACACCTTTGACACTCTCACCATTCTTATGGACTCGACGTTACTTGGATCCGGATGCACCCCCTTCCTATTAATTTTGTGCCCTAGATAATTCACCTCTTCGGCCAGTATCTGGCACTTCATCGGGTTTAGTTTAAGGCCTTCGCTATCCAGGGTATTTCTTACGCGGTCGATCAATTCCAGGTGGTCCTCTAAAGTTTGGGAAAACAATACAATGTCGTCTTGAAAAACGAAACAAGTGTTCTCCACGAATTTAGCCAAAATTTTCGCCATGATATATTGAAAAAACCTCCCACTGTTTTCCCCCTTGAGGCATCCCGCAAAGCTAGTACTTACCCCAAGGTGTGGAAAAGGCAAAAACATGCCTCTCCTCGGGATCCAAGGGGATTTGAAAGTATCCCGCCTTTAGGTCTAGGACAGAAAAGTATTTATTCCCGTTAAGCTGGGACAATATATCATCGATTCTAGCTATCGGGAAAACTTGCGTTTTCGTTATTTCGTTTACCTTTCTTAAATCTAGGGTGATGTGGAGCTCACCAGAGTCCTTCGGAACCACGTGTATCGGGGAATTCCACTCTGATGTGCTCTGTTCGCATATCCCCACCTTAAGGAGGTCATTAATTTGCCTTCTGAGTCCTGGCAAGTAGCTATAAGGGATACGGTATTGCTTCACATTAATTTAGCGTTCTGAAATCAACTCAAGACCAACTCAAGGGAATGCGTGTAATCCTTGATTCCCGATAACTCGGAAATATCGTTAGCTACAGCATTTGGATACCTTTTTAACACATCGATCACCCTTTCCTTAACTCACAATCAAGATGGTCCAACTTCCATAATCCCACCTCGTTATCTAGCTCCGTATTTATGTTAATGGAGAAGTCCCCTTCTCTTCTCGGGTTCGGATTAATCACAATTAACCTAATCCCAGTTAGCAGTGTAGTGCTACAGCACTAATTGTATTGTACACAAATGTAATGTCTTGTTTCGGTTTATCTCGTATCAGATTATGGATCCGTGTATGTAAAATTTTCGTTCATGTCGGAAAATCANATTTGACATTTTAAAATTAGTTCATTCTTATCGAATGTTTGTTTATGATCGATTCTTCGGTTGCTTGGCAACGTTCTATGTAAATGTACAGTTGTCAATTCAGTTTAATATTTATTTCTATTATTTCTATATATAGAATTTAAATTACCATAAAATAAGTGTAAATAATTTTCCAAATACAAAAATATATAAATTAAAGTCAATTATTTAACTTTTTGTTCATTTAATTATATAGGCCTAATTATATAATTAAATGAATAACGAGCAATTATTTATTGTGACATCGTCACAATTCCGGGCTACAATTTTTACACAATACTCTCCAGCTGAAATTAGTACTGTAATGTCTTGCACCTGTATATCAAACTTTTCCGTTAGCAACAGAGTAGTGCTTGTCATCTATCTAACTCCTTTCAGGTAATAAAATTTGAATTGAACTAACATGACTTTCGGTTTGTATCAGAAGTTCGTATATACTTAATCAGGGCCTACTGTCCCTAATCTTTCCAGATCTGGCCTAAACAAGGACGACACAAAATTGCGAAGCGTCCTTATTAATCCAGAAATTTTCGGGACGATTTGTTCTGGATATATCGAACTTCGTCCTACCACCAGGCCAGTCCTTCATCATTATTATTCATCATCGGTTTAGCAAGATCTTCGTTATGGAACTGACTAAAGCCATGACGCACATGAATTTTTTTTAAATATTAGGTAGTCAGTTAATTATAACTAACAATAATGAAATAATAATTAAAACTCTGGTTTTTACATCGAAACCGAAACTTAATCTAAAATTTAAAATAAAACTAAAATTATTTAATTAATTAATGTAAATTACAATTAAAATTTAAATCAAATTAAATGAAACATATTTCGGAAAATGTGGATAAAATACTTTTGTCCGCCTTGATTGATTCGGTTATATTTCATCCAGGCACATTTGAGCCTATTTATAGCATACTTTTGTAAAGTGATGGTTTCGTTCGGTTGACGGTGACGGAACATTTTGCTTTTACTTTTAATGGATACAGATAATATTATATTATATATAATNGCATATTGTAGGTCTAGGGACACCATATTTCGAAATGCGCCACTGATAGCTAGCGAAAAAGATTATTTTTTGATACATTTACATATATCCCATTCATGACTCTTTTTTCGCACTGCTGGTTTGGAATTAACCAATAGCACTTTCACGATAAAATTTTATATTATTTATAGAATTTTTATGTTACTTTTATACAGTATTAGAATTTTAATTTCTTGTGTTGTTTATATTCGAATATTTAAAATTTAATATTCTGTTTTTGTTGAATTCTATTTTCGAACAGTCTGTAACTGATGGTCCAATAATTAGTCATCTGAGAATGGCCTGTGCATTAAGCTGAAATGTTAGTATATAACGAAATAAATGTTTCTCAGTAGCCAAAGTTGTTTAGTGATGAGTTAGTTCATTACTATCATTATATACATTACATAAATCATCTGCTTATATACAGTATGTATAAATATGACTTTAGAATTTCATAAAAACTATATTTAAATCAAAGAAAAGAGCAAATTCGTTCCTCATTAGGCAGCCATATTGTCAATTCCGCGATGGTCAATGGCGACCAATGGTAGACATATGCAAGCTCGGTTTCTACATATAATTGTANGTAAGGTGATATTTCTTGTGTTATGTCGGGGATAAAGCAAACCCTCGTGGTATGTAATTAGAACAGATCTTGTATATGTTTCGCGGTTGGAATTGTTCGGTTCAATTCGGCTAGAGTATTTAACCTGAACTGTAAGAGACCGTGATAGTGTAATCGTCACAGAATAAACACGCTTGTTTTCTTTGTTTAACAATTTTTGTCATTGTGAAGTCCTTATTCTCCGTTGTCATACCCAACCCTAATACCTAGTATACCCAGGTATACCGGGGATAATACAGCAGCTTCGGGTGTTGGCAAATAACGTCCATGCCAAAAATTAAGTCATAGCCCGCCCCATTCGGAAAACTCAAACTAGGAGCCTTAGCGCTTACCCTACAACCGTTCCCAAACCTGCATTCCATCATTACAGCCTCATCACTTCTCAAGAGGGCACCCGACATCCCACTTATACAAGAATCATTAAATACGACCCAATTTCCATTATGCTTCTTTATAATTTCAGCTAGTTCATCTTTAATTAATTAATTGCAGTCCTTTCCGCGCCAGTTTCGACAAAACAATTAATCTTGGTACCTAACATTAGGTCTTCGATTGTCGGTAATCCGCGTCTGGACAATTGAATTCCCTTGGTCAGTTTCAACTTCATATTCTGGTCACCTGTCTGACTTTCCAGATGGCCCTCAATTAGTTTAAATGCCTACGCTTATCGCACAGCATAGCCTGGTGCCCTTTCTTCCCGCATGCATAAGATCTTTCATTATTCCATTTTCTTTCGGGTTTCCCATCTCCCTTCGTGCACTCTGTTAATGACGTGACAGATTCCCTCAATGCCAGTATTTGACCCTCGAGCTCTGCCTTATGACTTTTCAAGCCGTCCTCTTTCTCGGATGCCAAATTCCTATGTTCTGAATTCGTGCACACCTCGTTCATTACTCCCCTTTTCCCGCAAGCCGCCTCAATCTCCTCTTCTTCTGCCCCGCATATTGGTCCAAGGTTTCCGGATGTTTTTGCATTACCTGCCTCCGGATGTCAGCGGCCAAACCTCTCAAAAAACACTCCTTCATAGCGTTATCCCGAAGTGGGGCCAAGTTACTGTTACGAGCTACGGCTTGCGAGAACAAAGACCTTATGCGGATCCGTACTCACAGACCTTCTCTCCTTTCTTTTGGGTTATTTTTAGGACTTGATTGAACGATCTTGTTCTTTGTCCCTACGATCGAATCATTTGACAAGGCCCCTTTTTATCTCGTCGTAACTTGTGATGCCTTGATCCCTTAGATCGAAAAATACCGAAAGTGGTTTCCCCCAGTGGCGTAGTGTGGGTGTCAGCCGCCCGGGGTGGAGGAAAATTTCGCCCCCCTTATTTAGGTATCTCAATTTAAAAGACTAAAATTCAGTTTCGTCACAGAATAAGTAATGAAAAATTCCGTGCTAGTGTTGCTACCTTTTTAAAATCTCTGACCCGGACGGAAGGTGAGGTTGTTCAAACAAAAGTGGTAAAAGTTTATCCTTACGTCATGGGGCCTTGAACGTTACCGGATTAATCGATACGGAAATGGGGGGACGCACGCTTGGCCGACTATTCACAATCCTGTCGCGGACGCCAATGTAAACTCCGCGAGGCACGTGGTCTGCGGTTTTAGACAAAAGATGAATGAAACAAAGGAAGGATAATGAATAGTCGGTGAAAACGTGTAACTTGACAAACAAAGGTTTATTTGAGACGAAAAACGCGGTACAATATTAATACAAATACACAGTTCAAGAACGGAAACCGATAGCGTCACAATAATAATACTGCTAGATATTCCCCCTTCCAAATTTCCTTCCTGACGTGAGGCCCTGCTTTTCCTGACAAGCGGTATAAATCTGATGACAAAAATTTTCACAAAGAAAAATTTGGGAAACAACCTGAAAAGCGACAATCCAAACAAGTTTGCCTCCGGTCATACTTTAAAGGGATTCCCAGTGTGAAGGTAAGGAAACAAAGAAACTAGGGGAAATAGGGGAAACTAGGGGAACATAGAGAAGGAAAGAAAGAAATATGATAACTCAAAATAAAACAACAAAAACAACTGGTTTGTAGGAAGTGATGTAAATTTCGAATATTTGAAATATTCGTATATTTCACTTTTTCAAAATGAAAATGTTTCGAATATTTGGTATTCGGGTTTTGCCAAATTTTCAGTATTCGCCTCAGCTATCCTAAATGACGTCCATACTGAAGGGAGGTTATGACGAGAGGAGGAGTTGAACTTCACTGGCAGACGTCCGTTTTATTTCATTAAATTTTATACAGTTTATACATTTTATTATTCATAAAGTGGTAAAGATTTGGGAGGGTTGAGTTTTGTTAAATGTCCGAAGAGGGGGGTTACGGAAACTTGGAAAACTAAGACAATGGGAGGAGGAGAAAAAATTTAAAGAAAAACGTGGACGTAATTTGCACACCTCCTTACATAAAATTGGTAACTAATCAAAGTTCAGTTATTAACTGTCGTTGAATTGTAATAATTAAGTCAGAATTTATATTAGCCACTCTATTTGATTTTAAATAATATTGACATTCATCTTCAATGAAATACAAATGAAGACATACAAAATGATAAATGAAAAACAAGGTATTACACATTTTTAATTTTTTTCATTAAGTGGTAAGTTTTCGTGGAGGTTGACTTGTTTCTTTAATTATGGTCCTAGTCCCATATAATTGTTTTCTGGAGACCGGATGACCGAGCGGTCAAGGCCTACCTCTCTGGTGGACCCGGGTTCGAATCCGGACTGGTCGATAAATCCCCAAAAATTTTTAGGGAGTGGTCCGTCCGGATATGTCGGGCCCCATCCCTCACCACCCGGCCGCCCCATTGTGGGCCTGGCCGAACCCATAATGGGCTTTCTAATGGACGCCCTCTTACTGCCCACAGGGCGGAAAGAGTTTTAAAAAAAAGTCCCATATAATTTCCACGATCGCCGGTGATATATTCTATTGCAAGGAAAAAACCTCTCACTTTCAATGGAGGTTACCGGAATGCACAGAAATTTGATACGAAAGGATTAAAATCCTTAGAACCACCATACTCAACCTGCGGCCCACTAAGCTTTTGTGAGTGGCCGAGACATGACCCGTAAATAATGCATCAAAAAAATTTTGTGGCAAAAAATAGAATCGCTCGCACCGTTAAGTCCCTTTTGCCCTTTCTTAGAAAGTTGTCGTCGCCAAATGTCCGAGCATTGTGAACATGTGGTGGCCATCAGGCGGCGATCCGCAAGGGATTGTAAAAGTAGAGCTAGACTTAGTAATTTACTAAGACCCATAGCGCCTACACGCGATATTAAAATTGAGTAAACAATAAATCACAACTGAATTAGCGACCATTTTATTTGAGAAACTGTAATTTATAATTATTATCAACCACGTCAGCAGTGTCTTCCAAATAAAAACGAAAAATGCCTGACGAAAATAGATTGTTTCAAGAAGAATGGGAAGTAGTACAAAACAAACACGGTTTAGCAACTTGTTTGATCTGTCGTGAAAGTGTTATATTAAAGAAATATAATATTACTCGTCATTTTAACACTAAACACAAATCGTTCAATGTTACTTATCTTCGGGATCTCTCATAAGACGCGAGAAATTGGCTATTTTTAAAAAGTCATTGCAACATCAACAAAATATGTCTGTGACAATAGCACAAGATGCAGCTGTAACAAAGACATCCTATGAAATTTGTTATATACGTACTTGGTAAACATGTGAAACCGTTTACTGATGCTGAAATTGTGAAGGAATGTTTTTAAGCGCTTCCAATGTACTGTTTGATAAATTCAGTAACAAAAATCAAATAATTTCGGAAATAAAAGAATCCAGCTTTCAGATTCTACCTATTGAAGATACTGCAAACCATATTTGCGGTAACGTAATTGAAGACTTGAAAAACTGTAAGTTTTTTAGTTTAGCTTTTGACTCTAGCACGGATATTTCAGCAACATTACAATGCTCGGTTTTTTGTTAGATATTGTACAGAAAATTCAATTTGCGAAGATTTTTTGAAATTCTTCCAATGAAGGACCAGACCAAGAGCAAAGATTATGTCGATACTATTTGCAATTTTCTAGAAGAGAACAAGATAGATATAAAAAAAAATTAGTTTGTGTGTGTACCGATGGCTGTCCTTCAATGACTGGATCCTAAAATGGATTTATTTCTCTACTGAAACAGAATTATGATTTGACAAATCTAATAACATTTCATTGCATCATTCATCAGAAAAATTTGGCTTCACGTATTGCTAGTTCTAAAGTAGATACTGTGATGAAAACTGTCATAAATATAGTGAATTATATCCGAGCACGAGAATTGAACCACAGAAAATTTAAAAGACTTTTAGAGGAAGTGGGTAATCAATACAGTGATATTCTTTTATATACCTCGGTACGTTGGCTTAACAGGGGAAAAATTCTGAAAAGGTTTATTTCTTTGTGAAAAGAAATAATGCTGTTTTTACAGCAAAATAATAAAATTCACAGTGAACTGCAAAATGATGAATGGTGATGTATTGTAGCGTTTCTGCGCGACATTACAGAGAAGCTTAACAGCCTCAATACTGGTTTACAGGGTGAAAATAGAATAATTTCACCGATGGCGAATAAAATATTTGCTTTCGAAGGAAAATTAAACATTTATTACCAAGAAATACGAAACAAAATACTGCAAAATTTTCCAACCATGACAAAAGCTAAACAAGACGGTATTAATATTTTTCCAGAAAACTACACAATTTTTTAAAATTATTTAACTGCGCTATCAGAGGAATTTAAACACAGATTTCATGATCTAAGAAAAATAAAAAATATGTTGTTACTCATTGAAAATCCCTGGCTATTGGAACCGACAATAATATCAGAACTGGCTGATGTATTGGCATGTAATTACGCAGAGCTATTTGATGAATTTATTGAGATGAAGAACAACACACACCTGGAAGCTATTGCTAAACAAAAGAGAGCGGAAAATAAATACGTTAACTTCTGGAAAATAGTGCCTGAACAATATAAGACTGTAAAAATATGTGCTCAAATTTTACTTACGTTGTTCGCATCAACGTATCTATGTGAAACGTCATATTCAAAAATGAAATATACAAAAAGCATATATAGAAACCGCCTTACTGATTCACACCTGGATGCCATTTTACGAGTAGCATGCAGAAGTTACAAGCCTGATTTAAATGAAATTGTGAAAAAATGTTCGCCATATCAACAGTCACACTAATTTTCTAGGGTGAGTGAGAAATTATGTACGTTTTTTTTATTATAATCGTTATGTTGCGGCCCGCGTGTAATACCTATCATGTGTATGTGGTCCGAGAAAAAAAAAAAAAAAAAGGTTAAGTATGGTAGCCTTAGAATATTGTGAGTTAAGTGGTTGGTTATCGATCAGTGGATTTTTCGTTTTGATATCGTTAGATTACATATAATTGTTCAGTTAAAATTCTAAAATATAAGCAAAAGTACGATTTACTTCTTACACATCGCTAAAAGCGCATACGCCACTTACTTTAGCGAATATTCGGAAAATTTGTGTTTCCAAGAGTTGATATTCGAATACTGTATGTCGAAAAACTGAAAACACCGGTTTTTGAATATTCGAAATATTGGAAATTTACAACACTAGTGTTTAGTTATATTTAGTTACTTATTAAAAGTTTCATCAATTTACATTTGCAAAAATGCAAAATACTTACTTTTTCAGGAGAAACTGGTTTATCATCATCTAAAATAAATCTAAGTGAATTCTGTACATCTTTCCACAATGATTGATACAATCTGTATAAATTATATAAGTTATAAATTTGATATTCATAATATACTAATATCAATATTTGATATTTACTATAGGTTATATGAAGTTTTACAATAAAAATTACCATCTTATTAATTACTAGTCATTCTAATTTAATTGCAATTAAGCACTGAAATAAAATATTAAATATTTTTGAAAATAAAATTATCACAATGCTTATGATAAACCAGTTGGAGGGTTGAACAGTTAGTTTAAGATGACAGCCTACTGCTTTAGGGAACCAGTTTCTCGCAGGAGTTCTTAAAGGGTGGTCCCGGATATTTTGGGCCCCATCCCTCATCTTCCTCCTTCAGCCACTAGCCACTATTGTGGACCTGAACAAACTCACAATGGACTGAAAAAAAAATCCATGTGAGTAACCACAGGATGGAAAGAGCAAGAAAAATAAAACGTTTATGATAAATATTTTCAACTTAGATATCTAATAGTATCTTAGCTATGTCATATATTAAAAAGATAAACATAATTTTAAGATCTCTAACAAAAAGTGTATAATCTATATAACTAAGGACCACATTTGTATGCACGTGCATTTTTTCTTTCTTTCTTTTCTAAAATGTTAATGGTTTTGAAACATTATAACTTGCTTTGGGTCCATCCAAATGGAACAAATTAATGTCGTCCGATAATGCATTTAAAATAAAATATGCATTTATGATTTTTATTGCATATTTTGCAGATTTGACCATTTTCGGGGCTATTATTATTTTACAGTCTCATAAACTTTATAACTTGTTTGCATAGTTTAGTCCTGTTATCTGTGCAGTGAGTTGTAAATTTCTTTTTCTTTTTTTTCTGCTTGCATAGTGAAAAATATTCAATTACAGATAAACGCGCGAAATTTAAATGTTTTAAATTTGAAATTAATTCGTATTCACATAGAGACTACGTTGCAGTTTCTGCATTCCATTAAGAAATTCATTGAATTTCTTTAGTATTAGCGAGGTTGAAGCCGAAGTTTTAAACGCGAAAACGTGTACGTCGGACGTTCAACGCCATTTTCCTGTAAGCCTAGAAGTTTGACGTTGGTGTTTGGATAGTCAGTGGAATCATACTCGACATTCCAAACACCAATGTCAAATTTCTAGGCTTACAGGAAAGTGACGCTGAACGTCCGACGTACACGTTTTCGCATTTAAAACTTCGGCCTCAACCTCGCTATTCTTTGTGTGATACGTTCGACGAAAAAACAACATCAAGAAAAAATTGAAATAATTTTTTTTGTTTAATTATGATATTTTTGTTTAATTATGATGTTTAATTATGATAAGTTTATACTCATCTATAAAAATTGAATCATGCAGAGTAGCACTTTTAGACTTCATGCTGAGCAAGAGCCCAAATTTGGCGGGTTACAATAATGATTTGATCGAACTAGCTAACCTTATTTGTTATCAATCTTTTTTCGCATTTAATGGCCGTCGATACAGACAAAGAAGAGGAGTCCCTATGGGAAGTCCCATGTCAGGACTTTTATGTGAGCTTGTATTGAGAAGGTTGGAAAAAAGTGCTCTTTCTGTTTTCTTAAATGCCATTGTGTATTTTAAAAGATACGTGGACGATGTCTTGGTAATTTGGAAGAATGACCAAAAGATTGATGAGTTTATCAACATGATAAACAGCAACAATGATGGTCTCATGTTGAAGATTGAACAAAAATGTGCTTCACGGATACATTTTTTAGATATTGACATTGAATTTAAAGAAGGGCGTTTGACAACTAATGTATACGTAAAACCGACGCATAGCCCTCTGTACATTCCGTCCCATTCTAATGATCCCTACCAGTACAAAATGGCTGCCTTCCGTGCCCTTATCCAAAGGGCTTTTCTCTATTGCAGTAATGTCTTGGATAGGNGTGCATTAAGCTGAAATGTTAGTATATAACGAAATAAATGTTTCTCAGTAGCCAAAGTTGTTTAGTGATGAGTTAGTTCATTACTATCATTATATACATTACATAAATCATCTGCTTATATACAGTATGTATAAATATGACTTTAGAATTTCATAAAAACTATATTTAAATCAAAGAAAAGAGCAAATTCGTTCCTCATTAGGCAGCCATATTGTCAATTCCGCGATGGTCAATGGCGACCAATGGTAGACATATGCAAGCTCGGTTTCTACATATAATTGTACACTTTGTTTATTATATAATATATAATATCGAGAAGTGAATAATTTCTCAAAAATATATTTTGAGTAAGAAAATAACTATTAAATTTGTAAAGTATTTATAAAAAATAAAAGATGAAACTTTACTTACTTATTTGACATTTTAAAATTAGTTCATTCTTATCGAATGTTTGTTTATGATCGATTCTTCGGTTGCTTGGCAACGTTCTATGTAAATGTACAGTTGTCAATTCAGTTTAATATTTATTTCTATTATTTCTATATATAGAATTTAAATTACCATAAAATAAGTGTAAATAATTTTCCAAATACAAAAATATATAAATTAAAGTCAATTATTTAACTTTTTGTTCATTTAATTATATAGGCCTAATTACATAATTAAATGAATAACGAGCAATTATTTATTGTGACATCGTCACAATTCCGTGTTACAATTTTTACACAATACTCTCCAGCTGAAATTAGTACTGTAATGTCTTGCACCTGTATATCAAACTTTTCCGTTAGCAACAGAGTAGTGCTTGTCATCTATCTAACTCCTTTCAGGTAATAAAATTTGAATTGAACTAACATGACTTTCGGTTTGTATCAGAAGTTCGTATATACTTAATCAGGGCCTACTGTCCCTAATCTTTCCAGATCTGGCCTAAACAAGGACGACACAAAATTGCGAAGCGTCCTTATTAATCCAGAAATTTTCGGGACGATTTGTTCTGGATATATCGAACTTCGTCCTACCACCAGGCCAGTCCTTCATCATTATTATTCATCATCGGTTTAGCAAGATCTTCGTTATGGAACTGACTAAAGCCATGACGCACATGAATTTTTTTTAAATATTAGGTAGTCAGTTAATTATAACTAACAATAATGAAATAATAATTAAAACTCTGGTTTTTACATCGAAACCGAAACTTAATCTAAAATTTAAAATAAAACTAAAATTATTTAATTAATTAATGTAAATTACAATTAAAATTTAAATCAAATTAAATGAAACATATTTCGGAAAATGTGGATAAAATACTTTTGTCCGCCTTGATTGATTCGGTTATATTTCATCCAGGCACATTTGAGCCTATTTATAGCATACTTTTGTAAAGTGATGGTTTCGTTCGGTTGACGGTGACGGAACATTTTGCTTTTACTTTTAATGGATACAGATAATATTATATTATATATAATACTGTATTATATTGCATTTGTAGGTATTTTTATGCATGAAATACAGATATAAAGGTTTTTAAAAAATTACTTTGTTTTGGTAGTCGGGAACGGACTAATCCATTTTATATTGTTTCTTATGTGAAAACTTGTTTCTGTTTGAGAATAAATCGGTTTTCGAACAAATTTTACGAGCGAATCAAGTTCGAAAACCGAGGTTTGACTGTATATGCGACCGAAGTTGAACAAAGTAATAATCGATTTGTTCAAGCAATTTTCCATCACTAATTTTATGGTGTGTTTCGTTTAGAAACCTCTTGATGCTTGATGAGAGTCCACTTTAAAGCATTCTAAGTATATATCTGCTATACAAAGGAATGAAGCACCTGTTATAAATTTAAAAAGTAAATTTTATAAATTTACTTTTATAATTAAAAGTAAATTTATAAATGTTACGATAACTATATACAGTGGAACCTCGCTTAACGAGCATAACTCGTTCCAGAATCTTACTCGTAATACGAAACACTCGTTAAGTGAAACAATTTTTTCCGTATAAATTAATGTAAAATACGATAATGCGTTCCACGCCGAAAAAGTACTCAAATATTTTATGTATCACGTTTAATCAAAGGAAATTATACAATATACATTGTTAAGGAGCGTAAATGAATCTTCTAGCACGGAATGAGTCAACCTGGAGTGCGAATTCGATTTGCAGAAAAAAAAAATTATAGGTAATATGTCTGATAAACACGCCAAACGATATGCAAATTCTTGGGCTATGTAAGCTATAATTAAATATTAGAAATTAATTGACTAGAGGTAGGTAGTCATGCTGCCATCTCGTATTAAATTTAATAACCAATTCCAAATTAAATTTTAGAAATGTCTAAATTAAAAATTATTTATAATTATTAAATTTTATACAAGATGGCAGCATAACTGCCTATCTCTAGTTAAATTAATTAATTTCTAATATTTAATTATAGCCTTTACATAGCCCAAGAATTTGGCATATCGTTTCAAGGTGTTAGAATATAAGGTTGCCTCATACCAAGGTCTTAGAATATTCTAAGACCTTGATATCGTTTGGCATGTTTATTATATAACGGGCTATAGCTGTTGATGTTTAAAAGTAATATGTGTGAACACAAGTTTGGAATAATGTGAGATCACAAGTGACTCTAAGATGCTAGCGGAACAAGTGCTAAACACAGACTGATGGAGCATGCGCACAATCCGGGACTTCTCTCCTTGTCACTCGTTAAGCGAATTATTTTTTACAATTTGTTTTGCT
This sequence comes from Centruroides sculpturatus, assembly GCF_000671375.1. Classification (NCBI taxonomy): domain Eukaryota; kingdom Metazoa; phylum Arthropoda; class Arachnida; order Scorpiones; family Buthidae; genus Centruroides; species Centruroides sculpturatus. Next base: position 45,388 of record NW_019386336.1, on the reverse strand, counting down.
TATTATGCGAGATGCACGTTAAGCGAAGTTTCACTGTATAGTGTAGGATGATTTCAATACTAAAAACCAAATTAAACCAAAGCAAAAATTTATAATTGTTTATTTCTTATATCAAAATGTAAAAAAAAAACTATACAGGCGTACTGTACGGTAGATAAAAAAAGCCTAAAAACATATTTAAACAATTATTTATTAGGTACACAATAGTATAGGCTAAAAAATTATGCAAAGATAAAAATAATAAATAAACAAAAATTCCGAAAACCTCGTTAATATTGTAAATAATCATAAAATGATAACTTTTTCATTTTTCATTTTTTCCGTTCTGTGGACACTAAGAGAGCATTCTTTTCTTACCCATCAAGCTAGGCCCACAACGGGGAGGCCAGGTGGAGGGGACGAGATCCAACATATCAGGGACAGATCGCCCATGAAAACTTCTGAGGTTACTTGCTTAGATTCGATTGCAGCTCCCTCAGAATGATAGGATGATGCCTTAATAGTTTTGATAGGATAGGATGATGCCTTAATAGCTCAGAATGATAGGATGATGCCTATCAAGTCGTCCATAAGTTGTCAATCTTTAAAACTAATACAGTCGACAACTTCTTGTTCGAAATCCCGAAAACCGAAGGTTTTTTCATGAGTTTGAGGTTTAACTTGCATAAATGTCACTGAACAAAACTTCATAACTGACAAGGGGACATAAGTATGTATTACTGTATTTTTAATTCGTCTTACAGGAGAATGTTATTTTTCGTAAGAAATGAAGATCTAGAAAGAAAATATGTAAAAAATGATTTGTTATCAAAACACAAAGGCTTGAATATTTAGGTCGGTAATTAGTGAAACCCTAGGGAATTCTTACTTTTATAAATGCCAATACTACCATTCCGAAGTCCGAAAAATTCCGAAATACGAGGTGTCTGGTTCCAAAGATTTCGGATATGAGATATTTCGACTGCGTATGATTACAATAGTTATAAAAAAGTTTCATTTTATTGAACAAACTCAAAGTAAAACTTTATTTTTAAAAATGTCTTCTGAATTACATGGATTTTTCTTTCGCTGAATTGATGAAAGTATCCATATCATCATTTGAGTTATCATCCATCCAGTAAACTGAAATATCAGAAAAATTATTTAAAATTAAATTGAAACTCATTTAAATATAAATGAGTTTCAATTTAAATTACTCGTACTTTTATATTTAAAAAATTCTATAAACAAAATTAGAGAACCTGTAATAAAATAATTCAATTTAAATGTATAACAGACATATGAAAGATTCGTGAGAAAATGGTACGAGTAACAAAATGTACAACGGGATAAAATTTAAAATTGGTTAAAAAATCATATTTTATTAAATTAAATTCATAAATATATTTATTTATTTATTTAATTTACATATTATTAACATTAATTTATAATTATTGACATTTATCATCCTTTTATTTTTAAATTGATACTCTTTTGTATTTTTAAATTTTTAACATAAAAAATTTTTTGTCACTTATATATGAAGAGGTGAGCGGAAGAGCGGTATGAGTACAGTGCATTCGCGATAATTGGAACAATTTTGTTCGTAATTTCGCTAAATGTTTCAGTCAAAAACAAAAAGGAATCATAAATTCGTTTTTAAAAATTAAGTAATGCTTATAGTCCTTTAAATATTATTTTATTTGGATGCAATTTAAATAAATTGTAGACCTATAAATTCCCACTGTCGTATGTCTGTCTTTCCTTTATCTCGAGAAAGGAGTTAAATAGATGAAAGGCAAAATCAGACATGAAACCTTAGGGGCAGGAGGCCATGATTAAGTATATAGGAACTTCCGATAAAAACCGAATGTCACATGATTTGAATTCAAAATTTTTCCTCCAAAAGGAGTCAGATAGATGACCTGCACTACTCTATTTCTAACAGGAAAAGTATGATGTACACGGACAAAACACTATTAGTTTGAGATGAAGAGCATATATTTTAAATTAAATAAATTAAAAATATGATTAAAATTTCAGCCAGGCATTGTGACGATGTCACAATAAATAATCGTTCGTTAAATTAGTTTGGTTTATTTGATTCTGATGAAACCGTGTTGTCGTTATTAAGCTGTTTCTTTGCAGACACACTAAGGTGACATATATCAACACTTGGCAACTTATTGACTATTATCCAACTGAATAAATAGTCAATAAGTTGCCAAGTGTTGATATATGTCACCTTAGTGTGTCTGCAAAGAAACANCGTGACGTCATTTACGCTGCACTCTCGCTGCATAAAGAAACGCAGCCATTTTGAAGGAGTGTCCCTTGTTCGACAATGAACCATTCCATCACGTCTCGATGACTCCGGGACGATGCGGTCGACTTCCGTTGATGGAAAGATGTCGATCCGAGGTCGGGAGATGGAAACGAAGATGGGCGCGAGACACACACACAACAGATCCGTCACTTGGAACTTTCGGGAGAAGAAGACGTCGCGTCCTTGAAAGTCAGGGGTTTTATCCGTTTTCTCTCAGATTCCCCTTACCGATTGGTCTCTCCTCGTCAGCTGATGACAATTCGAAACCTTTCGGGGGCGCGGGAGAGATGAAAATCGAAGTTTAATTCGATCTCCAACCGGAACTGGTCGACGGACTTACATTCTTCTATTGTTTAAAAGTCTTCTATTGTCTAGCGCCGCGTTTTCATAAAATAAAAAGCTATTTCTAACTACTATATTATTTTCTTTAAAACAATTATTTTCCGCGAATTTTAGTGAGGGTTCGGACCTGTCCACAGCCTCACAATTCCATTAAGAAATTCATTGAATTTCTTTAGTATTAGCGAGGTTGAAGCCGAAGTTTTAAACGCGAAAACGTGTACGTCGGACGTTCAACGCCATTTTCCTGTAAGCCTAGAAGTTTGACGTTGGTGTTTGGATAGTCAGTGGAATCATGCTCGACATTCCAAACACCAATGTCAAATTTCTAGGCTTACAGGAAAGTGACGCTGAACGTCCGACGTACACGTTTTCGCGTTTAAAACTTCGGCCTCAACCTCTCTATTCTTTGTGTGATACATTCGACGAGAAAACAACATCAAGAAAAAATTGAAATAATTTTTTTTGTTTAATTATGATATTTCGTATAAAATTCCGAACCAGATACGCGTCATGGATACGCGTTGGTTTTTAATAATAAAAAGCATGCATTTTAACGAATATAATTTTTTTAGTACAGTAGTTGGTATTTTATCAAAAGGTGATAAATTATTGTTTACAGATGCTTAAAATTTAATTAGAGCAGGCTCTGTGTACATTTCCTAAACTTATTTTTCCATATTTTAAAATTCGAAACTACTCTAAAATTCTTATGATCTTCATCATAGACACGTATTATCTTCAGGATGATTAGCGCAGTAGCTAACAGTGGCGGATTTCCTATTTGGCCCACAAGGTCCGGGCCTAGATGTTCAAAGCTTGAGAGCATAAAAATTCAAAATATTAATAATAACAATAAAATAATAAAAAATAATAATAATTTTATGCAGAAACAATTCATATAAGAATTAATGCAAATTAAAAGCTTAACATATGAATATATTTTGCATGAACAGAGTGGTAGTACTAATGATGGGTTTTCATTAGCAGTGCCCATTGCCTTTTCGATATTTCAAAATATTCAGTGCAAAAATGGCACTATCATAGTTTAAGGGCACCAGCATCGAAATTAGGTCTAGGGACACCATATTTCGAAATGCGCCACTGATAGCTAGCGAAAAAGATTATTTTTTGATACATTTACATATATCCCATTCATGACTCTTTTTTCGCACTGCTGGAACTAAGGTTTGGAATTAACCAATAGCACTTTCACGATAAAATTTTATATTATTTATAGAATTTTTATGTTACTTTTATACAGTATTAGAATTTTAATTTCTTGTGTTGTTTATATTCGAATATTTAAAATTTAATATTCTGTTTTTGTTGAATTCTATTTTCGAACAGTCTGTAACTGATGGTCCAATAATTAGTCATCTGAGAATGGCCTGTGCATTAAGCTGAAATGTTAGTATATAACGAAATAAATGTTTCTCAGTAGCCAAAGTTGTTTAGTGATGAGTTAGTTCATTACTATCATTATATACATTACATAAATCATCTGCTTATATACAGTATGTATAAATATGACTTTAGAATTTCATAAAAACTATATTTAAATCAAAGAAAAGAGCAAATTCGTTCCTCATTAGGCAGCCATATTGTCAATTCCGCGATGGTCAATGGCATCAATGGTAGACATATGCGAGCTCGGTTTCTACATATAATTGTAGACTTTGTTTATTATATAATATATAATATCGAAAAGTGAATAATTTCTCAAAAATATATTTTGAGTAAGAAAATAACTATTAAATTTGTAAAGTATTTATAAAAAATAAAAGATGAAACTTTACTTACTTATTTGACATTTTAAAATTAGTTCATTCTTATCGAATGTTTGTTTATGATCGATTCTTCGGTTGCTTGGCAACGTTCTATGTAAATGTACAGTTGTCAATTCAGTTTAATATTTATTTCTATTATTTCTATATATAGAATTTAAATTACCATAAAATAAGTGTAAATAATTTTCCAAATACAAAAATATATAAATTAAAGTCAATTATTTAACTTTTTGTTCATTTAATTATATAGGCCTAATTACATAATTAAATGAATAACGAGCAATTATTTATTGTGACATCGTCACAATTCCGGGCTACAATTTTTACACAATACTCTCCAGCTGAAATTAGTACTGTAATGTCTTGCACCTGTATATCAAACTTTTCCGTTAGCAACAGAGTAGTGCTTGTCATCTATCTAACTCCTTTCAGGTAATAAAATTTGAATTGAACTAACATGACTTTCGGTTTGTATCAGAAGTTCGTATATACTTAATCAGGGCCTACTGTCCCTAATCTTTCCAGATCTGGCCTAAACAAGGACGACACAAAATTGCGAAGCGTCCTTATTAATCCAGAAATTTTCGGGACGATTTGTTCTGGATATATCGAACTTCGTCCTACCACCAGGCCAGTCCTTCATCATTATTATTCATCATCGGTTTAGCAAGATCTTCGTTATGGAACTGACTAAAGCCATGACGCACATGAATTTTTTTTAAATATTAGGTAGTCAGTTAATTATAACTAACAATAATGAAATAATAATTAAAACTCTGGTTTTTACATCGAAACCGAAACTTAATCTAAAATTTAAAATAAAACTAAAATTATTTAATTAATTAATGTAAATTACAATTAAAATTTAAATCAAATTAAATGAAACATATTTCGGAAAATGTGGATAAAATACTTTTGTCCGCCTTGATTGATTCGGTTATATTTCATCCAGGCACATTTGAGCCTATTTATAGCATACTTTTGTAAAGTGATGGTTTCGTTCGGTTGACGGTGACGGAACATTTTGCTTTTACTTTTAATGGATACAGATAATATTATATTATATATAATACTGTATTATATTGCATTTGTAGGTATTTTTATGCATGAAATACAGATATAAAGGTTTTTAAAAAATTACTTTGTTTTGGTAGTCGGGAACGGACTAATCCATTTTATATTGTTTCTTATGTGAAAACTTGTTTCTGTTTGAGAATAAATCGGTTTTCGAACAAATTTTACGAGCGAATCAAGTTCGAAAACCGAGGTTTGACTGTATATGCGACCGAAGTTGAACAAAGTAATAATCGATTTGTTCAAGCAATTTTCCATCACTAATTTTATGGTGTGTTTCGTTTAGAAACCTCTTGATGCTTGATGAGAGTCCACTTTAAAGCATTCTAAGTATATATCTGCTATACAAAGGAATGAAGCACCTGTTATNCGTGTACGTCGGACGTTCAACGCCATTTTCCTGTAAGCCTAGAAGTTTGACGTTGGTGTTTGGATAGTCAGTGGAATCATGCTCGACATTCCAAACACCAATGTCAAATTTCTAGGCTTACAGGAAAGTGACGCTGAACGTCCGACGTACACGTTTTCGCGTTTAAAACTTCGGCCTCAACCTCTCTATTCTTTGTGTGATACATTCGACGAGAAAACAACATCAAGAAAAAATTGAAATAATTTTTTTTGTTTAATTATGATATTTCGTATAAAATTCCGAACCAGATACGCGTCATGGATACGCGTTGGTTTTTAATAATAAAAAGCATGCATTTTAACGAATATAATTTTTTTAGTACAGTAGTTGGTATTTTATCAAAAGGTGATAAATTATTGTTTACAGATGCTTAAAATTTAATTAGAGCAGGCTCTGTGTACATTTCCTAAACTTATTTTTCCATATTTTAAAATTCGAAACTACTCTAAAATTCTTATGATCTTCATCATAGACACGTATTATCTTCAGGATGATTAGCGCAGTAGCTAACAGTGGCGGATTTCCTATTTGGCCCACAAGGTCCGGGCCTAGATGTGCAAAGCTTGAGAGCATATAAATTCAAAATATTAATAATAACAATAAAATAATAAAAAATAATAATAATTTTATGCAGAAACAATTCATATAAGAATTAATGCAAATTAAAAGCGTAACATATGAATATATTTTGCATGAACAGAGTGGTAGTACTAATGATGGGTTTTCATTAGCAGTGCCCATTGCCTTTTCGATATTTCAAAATATTCAGTGCAAAAATGGCACTATCATAGTTTAAGGGCACCAGCATCGAAATATGGTCTAGGGACACCATATTTCGAAATGCGCCACTGATAGCTAGCNACTAGTTTCAGCTAGACAAAACGGGTTTTAACAAAGACATTCAGTATAAACTAGTTTCAACTAGTTAAAACGCGTTCTAACTAAAAACGGGTTTTGACTGTAACATATAGAAGAATAAGAAAAATATATATATAAAATTCTAAATTCATGGTAATTTAAAATATACAAAACTGGCAAATGCTAAATTTATTAATAACAATAACTGGATCGCTAATAGTAACACTTTAAATTAAACAAAGATACTTTTAGGCAGTGGCGGCCTTAGGGGGTGGCGAGCAGGGCAATCGCCCGGGGCCTCGCTCTTGGAGGGGCCTCGCGCAACAACCAAGTAGAGCGGAAGAGCGGTATGAGTACAGTGCATTCGCGATAATTGGAACAATTTTGTTCGTAATTTCGCTAAATGTTTCAGTCAAAAACAAAAAGAAATCATAAATTCGTTTTTAAAAATTAAGTAATGCTTATAGTCCTTTAAATATTATTTTATTTGGATGCAATTGAAATAAATTGTAGACCTATAAATTCCCACTGTCGTATGTCTGTCTTTCCTTTATCTCGAGAAAGGAGTTAAATAGATGAAAGGCAAAATCAGACATGAAACCTTAGGGGCAGGAGGCCATGATTAAGTATATAGGAACTTCCGATAAAAACCGAATGTCACATGATTTGAATTCAAAATTTTTCCTCCAAAAGGAGTCAGATAGATGACCTGCACTACTCTATTTCTAACAGGAAAAGTATGATGTACACGGACAAAACACTATTAGTTTGAGATGAAGAGCATATATTTTAAATTAAATAAATTAAAAATATGATTAAAATTTCAGCCGGCATTGTGACGATGTCACAAAAAATAATCGTTCGTTAAATTAGTTTGGTTTATTTGATTCTGATGAAACCGTGTTGTCGTTATTAAGCTGTTTCTTTGCAGACACACTAAGGTGACATATATCAACACTTGGCAACTTATTGACTATTATCCAACTGAATAAATAGTCAATAAGTTGCCAAGTGTTGATATATGTCACCTTAGTGTGTCTGCAAAGAAACAACAAAAAAAATTGGTTTATTTGGTTACGGCAACGCAACAAATGAGCGATCAGGATGCATCCCAGGAAGACTGTTATGGAAAACTGGATCCTATTTAGGTATTTCTAACGTGAAGAAAACCTGAAAAATTTCATGTGGCCAGCCTGTAAGCCATGCCCAAACTCTCGACTAACTACCAGTGTTTGGAGGTTTTATCCACTAGGCTACTGAAGGGCGCTTATTAAGAAATAAGAATTAAGAAAATGCCGTTCGGAAATGAAAAATCCCGAGTCATTAGATGTGGAAAATTAAATACTTATAAACTTTTCACAAGGTAACAATTTCGTTTCCAAGCAGGCAAATACCTAATAATATAGCGCGTCTATTTCGCGTTTTATCATTGTCGCAGTAATTACGTAAATATAATATATATTTTTTTTTAAATTGTCGTATATTATTTTTGTAAGAATTAAATTTAGTTTATTATTTAAAATTTTTGCCAATAGATGGCGCTACGTGTAAAGCCAGCAAATCGAATGTATGTAAAGTACATAGAAATCAATTGATTTATAAAAATCCAATCGATATTTTGGGGGTGGGATGCCCGATATTATTTAATTCAGAGTATGTAAAAACGTAACCGCCGAGTTTTGTAGCAATTGGTCGAACGGCTTAGTAGTGTATAGCGAACGAACAAACAAACAAACATCCTCATTTATATATATATGTTACAGTCAAAACCCGTTTTTAGTTAGGACGCGTTTTAACTAGTTTAGACCCTGTACACACTAGGCGTTTTTCAACGCGCGTTTTGCGAGCGCTTTTAAACGCGCGTTTTGCGAGCGCTTATAAGAACCAAGAGTTCTATGTAGCCGTACACACTCAAAAGCCAAGCGCGCGTTAAACGCGCGTTTTGCGAGCGCTTATAGATTTTTGTTAAAACGCGCGTTTTGCGAGCGCTTTACGGGCGCTTTGAGATATATGTGCTGCCATGTTACCGTACATGCGATCGCGCGTTTTGCGGGCGTCAGCCGAGCGCTTTGACATATATGTGCTGAAATGGAGAACGATCATTTCGATACTGATCTATTTATTGATGAAATCTAAAAGAGACCAACCATCGTCAAAGGATTTTATAGATATTTTAAAAGAATTAAAAAACTTGAATTTATTTTGTCTTAGTTTTGGATACAACGTCGCAAACATTTCATGCGTCAGTCTATCTCGTAATATTGGGTGCACCCAAAATTCTCTTTGCCTCCGCCGTCGTCTTTTATAGCGACGATAGAGGAGCCACACACAAGCAATCACTTCCACATCCATTTCCAAACCGAGCCAGTGCGCACGCTCCGCTAAACGCTCGTC
>NW_019386336.1:26206-32275 GCF_000671375.1 Centruroides sculpturatus | reverse complement strand
TGGCTATGTCTTGGGCTACTCAAATATTTTACGTTTTTGATACTAAATTAACATCTGAAGTATAATTTTTTATTATTTTTATATTTTTCAATATATTTATTTTGTTTGTACAAAATTAAAAAAATAATTTTTAACGATACAATAGTCTTTGTTAGGCTTAACATCGGCGAAAATTCAACGCGAAGCGACACGCAACGGATAAAAATTTCGACTTCGGATACGTTAAACTATTTTTTCGTACGTAAATCAGTTATCCGAAATATCGGTTATCCGGACAACCCCAGTCCCCAATTGATTCGGAAAATCGACGCTCTACTGTAGTTTAATTGTGCAGAGGTAACACACTGTATCGCAATTTATGTGTTTTATTGCATTTCAGATTTGCTGTACTGTTCGAGTCTGAAAAAAATCATCGCCCCTGAACTACAGTATATTGAACAAAATATGTAATAAAATGTCAACAATTTAAATTTTTGGTTTTCTTTTGATTAGAAAGGACATTAAATTATATTTTATTTGCACTTACTTCTGTTCCCAAAAATGGAAATATTTCAGAATTTAAGATTAATGCCTATTTTTTAAAATACAGTAGAGCGTCGATTATCCGAAAGTCAATCATCCGAAACGTCAATCATCCGAAAGAATTCCAGTCAGCGAATTTAAATTTTCGCCAGTGCTGTGGCGCTGCAATCTTTGGCCATGTCTTCAGCTACTCAAATATTTTACGTTTTTGATACTAAATTACCTTCTGAAGTATAATTTTTTATTGTTTTTATATATTTATTTTGTTCGTACAAAATAAAAAAATAATTTTTAACGATATAATAGTCTTCGTTAGGCTTAACATCGACGAAAATTCAACACGAAGCGGCACGCAACGGAGAAAAATGTCAAGATGGGATAAATTGATATATTTTTTCTTACATGATCGGTTATCCGAAACATCGATATTCCGAACGACCCAGTCCCCAATTGATTCGGATAATCGACGCTCTACTGTAATTTAAATTAATTAAGTAATAAATTGAAATTTCTTTGAGACGATTTTCCAAAGAAAAGTACCTTTAGAAGAAAAGATTGTATTTTAAAAACTAAGTATATTTCGTTTATATAAGTCGTGACCAGAAAATGTCGTCCTACAAACAAAGTGTGTTACTTTTTTATCTAGAGCTTTTATTAGTGTGCGTGCCGAGCGTCCTCTAATAGTACCTGCATATTAGATGCCATGAGGAACTACTGCTACCATATAAAATATAATTGACATGTTTGGTTCACTCAGAGTATTTTTGATTATCTTTGTTATTTCTACAGTTAATTTATATTAAATAATAATACTTCTATGACTTTCAAAGGACGATTCAGTAGCAAATCTCAGAAAGCGATTTTTAATTCATATATTGAAAAGTAATGATAAACATTTTAAAGAAGTAATGAAACCCCTAATATATATATATATATTAGGAGACGGTCATATCCTCTATTCTCTTGATCTCTTTAATTTGGTTCATGATCGACGGTTCATTCTGTTATTGTAGCAAATGCTGTAGGTTGTTTAAATTAAAGTTTCAAATAAGGACTTCATATTATAATTAGAAAGTAAAATGCTATTTTTGTAGCAAATTTTAATTTATGAGTTCGGAAAAAATTTCTTAAATGCAAATTTAAAGAGAACAATTTCTTTCAAATACAAATTTCTATATCCATAAATTTTTTCTGTTGAAAGAAAATTAATTTTTCTTTTTATATATGACGCTACCAAATTAAATTTACCTTTTTAGAGTTAATTTTTATAATTTGGGAAGAATTTTCGTAAATTAAAACAACAGCATATAAAGATAGAATTTCAAGAAAACTTCGTAATTTCTAATCTTCAGAAATTATCCTTTCCAGTGGCGTAGCGTTGTAGGGGCGGCACTTTTTAGGGGCGGCAAAATTTCATAATAAATAATAATAATATCTTGTAAAAATTTGAACCATTTTATTTCATATTTCCGTCGCACCTACGATTCGAACCGATTGAAATGAGCACGGAATAGTGTTACCATCCGGACAATCCGGGAATCGACTCACCGTCCGGCGGGTGAACTATTAATTTTACTCGGGAATACCGTGCACAACCTTGTCTTTTCTTTTTTTTTTTTTTTTTTTTTTTTTTTTGCTTGTACGATTCGTCCGTATCCATATACACCTCCATTTTATCCATAGAGCTAGATCATCTAGGTTACTTATGTTACTACCACCAAGTCTCCGTAGTCGCTAACTGTAACTGATTTAGAACCGGCATGCACTGCACATTATTCTTCGCATTGCAAAATGACATACGCATGAGTCAGGAACTTCTGTTCGAACAAACCTCACCTGCCGTCCGGGTCAGCGATTTTAAAAAGGTAGCAACACTAGCACGGAATTTTTCATTACTTATTCTGTGACGAAACTGAATTTTAGTCTTTTAAATTGAGATACCTAAATAAGGGGACGGCGAAATTTTCCTTTGCCCCGGGCGGCTGACACCCACGCTACGCTACTGATCCTTTCACTAAGTTTTCGATTTCTTGTAAAATTCTTACTCGTATATTTTTACTTACTCATCTAGTGTGATATTTGTCTATAGATCATATAATTGTAATATTTTTCTTTGACAAGAAATCTAGATAAAGTTTAACTAAATCCGAAGCCGATACTAAGAAAATGTGATTTAAGAGAAAACATCCGAATTAAAATTTGTATTTTTAGCGTAGAATCCACATATGTTAACATGGTGTTCCATTTGAAATTTTAGAGCTGAATCCTCATCCTCACTCCCACGGGGTTACATGGACGTTCTTTACTGATTTAATAACATTTTACCTAACTTGAATATTGATGTGAGAATCAGAACGTAAATTATCCAATTAATCTAATTAAATAGGGAGTTAAATACATTACCCTAGATTTTTGAGTCGTTTTGATCAAGAATCTCTCCTATAAAGGAGACCGTACGTCATTTCCTTCATTTTTCGATGGATAAAACGAAGATATAATTTCTATTTAATGAGAAAGTAATATTTTCCTTTAGAATTGTTAATAAATTAGCGTGAAAAATAAATTTCTCCCACATGTTGTTTAGATTAAAGGAAGTACATTTCTCACTTTTATGACAAAAAGGAGAAATCAACATCCCTTTTTATAATCCCTTATCTCCAGAGTTCGACATCCATCTGGCAGTCCACCCCTCTCCACGCCCCACACATCCCATCAGCGGACTTGAATCGAGAATTGCTATTGGTCAGAATTTCGGATAAAAGAGGCAATTTCCTCCGATCAGAGAGTTCTCCGAAGATTTCTCTTATGTTCCAAATTCCGAGTCTCTCTTCCTTCTTTATCCTTCTCGAAGACATTTTACTAGAGAGGCAGTATAAGTTACATTGATGTAAACCATGGGTCGCCAAAGTGGTCGATATCGACCCGCAGGGGTCGATGGAACATTATTGGGGGTCGATGTGGAGGGTCGATTTTTTTTCTTTTTTTTTTTTGCCCATACGGAAATCACAAGGGAATTTTTTTCTTGGCTCATACACTTGCACTTGTAATAAAACTTTACGGTAGGGATCAATCCGAGGTTTTGGAAAGTTGTTGGGGGTCGACTGTTAAAAAAGTTTGGCGACCCCTGATGTAAACTCTCTCTCTTACGCTAATAGTTAGGGATTTAGAATCTCTTGATATCTGTATTTGTTTTCATTAAATTTTGTTTCGTTGAATTAAAATGGACTCGTTACTGAACTCACTCCACGCCAAAGTCTTATCGCGGATCTACGATCCCTCCTTCTCGGAAAAAATTATTATTTTATCCATTAGTGTGCCTAACGCTTTAATTAGGCTGGTGTCAAGAAAAACAACTCACAGGGACGTTTTACGACATTCCTGTACCTAAACTTTATAATATTAAAAATCCATCCTAGCGACCCTGCGGGCGGATCTTTCCGATCTGAAGCCAAACTAGTAAAAAAACCATTTCTTACCCACCGGGTTCCCACACTGACAATAAAAACTTTTTTTAATCATTGCTTGAATAACAGAATATTGAGCTGTAACACTTTATTTGGGTTACTCTGTACATAGGAATACTTGATCACTAAAATAAGTAAGTGAATCTGTTCCACTGAATTTAACCGTTAGCAAATATTGTTAAAACTTTTGTGAAAATTCTGTAAAAACTAATTTATACCAAGATAAAAAGAATCAATAAATTATTTACCTTAAAAAGAGAATGTCTTCGAAAAAAACAGAAACCGAAGCAATTAAATCCAACTTGTCGCTTCAGCATTTTCAGCAATAAAAACCACTAAATAAATAATGAAACTTTAATAACAAAGACGTTATCTACAATTTTAATTAAATGTTATAAATGTATTACTTAACAAATATTTAGGAATTAAAATTATATTTTATATTAACAAATATTTTTGAATTTATTTAAACATTATGTTTGAAGTGTTTACACAAAAGTTTACCTTTCTAGATTCCAAATTTGAGTTTTCAACCGCATACAAATCTAATACATTTATATATAATTTATCCACCTAAAAGAATAAGAAACACAGATCTATAATGTTGAATGTAGATTTTCTATTATTTAAATTTTACTAATTTTAATTATAAATTGTAATTATATAGTATTTGTATTTTTACTGACTATTGCAATAAAATAGCAGATTGTATTAATTAACATCTAATCCGAAATAATAAATTAGAAGTGATATGAATTTAAAACTTCGTACCAAATTAATACGAAGGAGGATAAATAAGGTAACAACTGGTTTTCTGAACATTACTTTGTTAGTAAAAATGTGAAACTACAGCCAGGGGCACTGCGAAAGGATATCATCCTCATGTACGATAAAGGGAGGCTGCTCGCTGCTCGCTGCTCAGTGCACCCGTTTTCACATTGACGATATGCACTGAGAGGTTTTCAAACATCCTCCCTACAGCCTGGACTTGGCACCCGGAGACTTCGATCTCTTTGGCCCATGAAAAACCATCTCCATGGACAACGATTTCTGACCTGTGAAGAGCGTACAACAAACCGTCATCGTCTAGCTGAAGGGCACAAAATTCTTTTCTAATGGAATGGATGCATTGATTGCATTATTACCCAGTGAAATAAGTGCTTGAACAAATTTGCTGATTATGTGAAAACATTGTTCTTACCTATGTATTATGTCTGTAGTACATTTCTACTAACAAAGGTATGTTTACAAATTCCCTTGTTATCTTATTTATTGATCCACTCTTGTATTTGTTATAAAGTTTTGAATTTTTTAATTTGATTCAGTATAGTTTTAATATAGTTTTATTTATTAATTTATTTTTATACTTTTCCATAAACTTTTCGTTAATAATAAATAAAATACAGTTTCAAATAAACGAATGTGATTTATACCATATAAATCACATTCGATTTATATGACATAATGATACTCATGAATATGAATTTAAGGAATACAGTAGAGCGTCGATTATCCGAAAGTCAATCATCCGAAACGTCAATTATCCGAAAGAATTCCAGTCGGCAAATTTAAATTTTCGCCAGTGCTGTGGCGCTGCAATCTTTGGCTATGTCTTGGGCTACTCAAATTTTTACGTTTTTGTTACTAAATTAACTTCTGAAGTATAATTTTTTATTGTTTTTATATTTTTCAATATACAGTAGAGCGTCGATTTTCCGAATAAATTGGGGACTAAGGTTGTTCGTATAACTGATATTTCGGATAACCAATTTATGTACGAAAAAATAGTTTAACGTATCTGATGTTGAAATTTTTCCGTTGCGTGTCGCTTCGCGTTGAATTTTCGTCGATGTTAAGCCTAACAAAGACTATTGTATCGTTAAAAATTATTTTTTTATTTTGTACAAACAAAATAAATATATTGAAAAATATAAGAACAATAAAAAATTATACTTCAGATGTTAATTTAGTATCAAAAACATAAAATATTTGAGTAGCCCAAGACATAGCCAAAGATTGAAGCTCCACAGCACTGGCGAAAATTTAAATTTGCCGACTGGAATTCTTTCGGATGATTGACTTT
>NW_019386336.1:0-21391 GCF_000671375.1 Centruroides sculpturatus | reverse complement strand
AATCTTTTGCTTCAATCGGACATTTGTATGATGTAAACAGATCTACAATATGCTCAATTTTGAAAAATAAGAGTAAAATTAAGGAATATGTTCAAAATTGTGGAAATATATCTTCAAAGATTGTTTCCAAAAGACACGGCATAGTAATGGATGAAATGAAAGATCTTTGTCATCATGGATTGATGATCAACATCAAAATAATGTACCTCTGAGTTTTTCAATTATTCAAGCTAATTATCTTAGTTTGCATGAAGATTCTAACAAGGTGTTTCAAACAAGTAATGGCTGGTTCGACAAATTTAAAATGAGATATTCTTTGCATAATATTAAATTCACTGGAGAATCGGCTGATGCAGATAAAGATGCTGTGAAAAAATTTATTTCCTCATTGTCCAAAATTATTGTAGATGGAGAATATTCTCCTAGCCAAATATTCAATGTAGATGAGACGGGTTTATTTTGAAAAAAATGCCTAATTGTACATTTTTATCGAAGGAAGAATCAGTTGCCCCTGGACATAAACCTTCCAAAAACCGATTGACATTGCTTCTTGGTGAAAACTTAGCTGGTGATTTAAAATTGAAGCCATTGTTAGTTTACCAAGTAGAAAATCCTAGAGCATTGAAAGGTAAAGATAAAGAATTGTTTCCAGTCATTTGGAAATCAAATAAAATGCCTGGGTTACTGCATTAATATTTAAAGATTGATTCCCTTTACATTTCATGCAGACAGTTAAGCACTATTGTAAAAATTATAATTTACAATTTAAAGCATTATTAATCTTAGACAATGCTCCAGAACACCCAAAATCTCTGCAGAATTTATACATGGAAATCAATGTTGTGTTTCTTCCTCCCAATACTACCTTCCTCATACAGCCCATGGACCAAACGGTGATAGCCACATTTAAACAATATTATATGAGGACAATATTGACTAAGGCCATCAAAGCAACTGACAGGGAAGATGGGCCAACATTAACAGATTTTTGGAAGAACTATAAGATATGGAACGCAATAAACAATATTGGAGACTCGTGAGCTGAAATAAAAGAGTCGACAATGAAAGGTTCCTGGAAACAATTATGCCCACAAATAATGAGTGATTTTATAAATTTTGAAGAAATACCATAAACTATCACAGATGAAATAGTTAGCCTAATGAATGAACTAAACTTGGACGTCAACAATGAAGATGTTAATGAGTTGATTGAATCTCACTCAGTACCTCTGTCAAATGAATACTTTATTTTGAACATTTGTCAGGATGAATGAAGCCTTTATGCATCCTGACAAATTTTTGACTATTATGGAAGAATGTGATCCCAATGGAGAATGTATATCTCAAGTAAGTAGGGCGAATGAGAAAGATCACAGCATGTTATAGAAATTTTTATCAAGAAAAGAAAAAAAAGAGGTGGTATTCAACTAACTCTTGACAAGTTTATAAAGAAAATGCCCAAAAGCACTTAAACACACCTTGTTAACTTCATTATGCATACGTATTAATAAATAAACACTTTAAAACAGTTTTTGGTGCGTATTTTTTTACATCCCTCTAATTTCGAACATTCAACATTCACACACACTTTCAGGAATCAATTATGTGCAAAAGTCAAGGGCCACCTGTATGCCTTAATCATATTATTCCTTGTTGTGAAGAATGTGCTAGTGATAAACCAGATAATGCTTCAGACCATGATTGTGTGTGATAAATAGATAAAAATTGATGTTGCTAACAATCACATGTTTTTGTTCATACACATTCTGCTTTATAATTTTCAGTTTCTTTTAAATGTAAAAAACTATTAAACAGCAAAAATAAAATAAAAAATTTTATAATCTCAATCATTTGGTTACTTTTTAAAAACAGGCCTCTGCAACTTAAAAAAACAAGTGTTCTTGTTGTTTCTCAACCCTCTTACAAAGTTATATTAATACACTGAAGTGAAAGAAAGACAGCATGATTTCAAGATTGATAGACATATGTTTACAATAAATTTTATATATGTCTGTTAAACAGATGGATAAATATTTTAATTATAACAAAGGAGTTACATATACCCCTCATGACCACTAATGTTACATATAGGAACATGACCAGTGGAGGGTATGTTGTACTTACTTGGGTAATGATATGGAGAAAGATATGACAGGTGATAGAGGGGAAAACTCAGTGGCATCCACAGAATGGATCAAAAGTAATTTGGCTATTCAGCCCTTTTCATTGGAAGAGATAGGAAAGTCCTTAGAAATACGATAAAAAACCAGGGATGAGGGTATAAAAGGACAGGAAACTCATCAAAGCTACCTTTTTGGAGGCCTTGCACATTGACATAAAAATGCTATAGAGGTACGTTTTGTAAGAAACAGAGGAAAGGATCAAGACTAATTTACAAATGGTTAAAGAACCATCAAGTGAACTATATAACTTCATTGACTTAAAGGTAAATACAGAATGTTTCTTAGTTATAAATCAGTGTAATGTACAATATTTTAAAACATTTTCAGATTATAAGTGCTATATAATTTACAGTGTGTCTAACACTCAATGAAAAGATTCTAGATTTAATATAAAAACAATATGTGAAAAGTACAGAATTGATAAAACCAAGACGTATAGTACAATCTTCGGTCTAAAAAAGAAGCTGTCTGAAATCAATGGAAACAAAGTTCAATTAGCAGGTCAAAAATAGGAACACACTCCAAGCTATATGAAGATCTGAACAACAGTGTGCAGGAATGGTCCATAGCAATGAGAACAAAAAACATTCCACTGTCAGGACCTATTTTACAGAAAAAAGCTCTGGAGCCTGCTCATTAATAAGGTTTGACAGATTTTAAGGTTTCTACAAAATGGCAAGAAAAATTCAGAAACAGACATGGAACTCTTTTTAAAAATTTGTGTAGATGCTAGAGATATTGATCCTGAAATTATGACAACTTGGAAAAAATACTAAATTGTTTTTAGATATGATCTCCATGATTTGTACAATTGTAATGAGACAACACTATTTTAGAGAATTGTTACCAAGCAACATTGTGCTAAGACATGAAAAATGTTTGGGAGGAATGATGTCCAAAGAAAGACAGATACTCTTTCTATGTTGCAATATAAAGATGAATTTGAAAAACCATTAGTCACAGAAAAATTAAAATCACCCAGGTATTTTGGAAAAATTAATAAAAAAATGTCAGTGATATAAGAATTTAATGCAAATGCCTGGATGATAGCTACCACAATGGAAAACTGGCTACATAATTTCAATAGAAAAATATAAATTTTATTTTATTTCTGGATAATGTTACATTCGTCCTCACATAACAATTACAAATGTTAAATCGGTGTTTTTTCCCAACAACACTATATGAATTTTTCAGCCCTTAGATTAAGGGATCATTATTAAAGCTCATTATCAACAATTGATGATTCAGGCTGAAAGCAACACCCGAAATTTGGAAACATCTGCAATGTTTTCAGTGGCTATGTTCAGTGAACTGAACAGTTTCAGAACTGTTGAGTATTTTTCTGCTGAATGCCCTCTACAGTAGCACTATTTCAGAACATGTTTGGTATTTTAACGTCATATTTAGTAATGTCTTCCATTTATGCTACCTATTGCTACCTGAAACTGACCAATGATGGCTGCATTTTGTTCCAATGCATACGTCACTCATTGTTCAGCAGATGTAACTATGTAACAGCTACTGATTGAAAGACCTTTGTTCAGTTACAACTGTTGACTCTGCTGAATGCAACCAGTATTGGATACCACTGAAGAACTGATAGTATCACTCAAGCAGTAGAAAAATCTTGTTTAAAATGCTTTAAAAAGGCTTGATTGAAGAGCTTTTCAGTTTCTGAGGAAGACAAAGATCTTCAGCCCCAGCAGCAACTTCAAGTCATTGTAGAAGATGCAGAAGTGAACATAAATTCCAAAGATTGCATTCTTTTTGACCAAATAATCAGAATTGAAGAAAAGAGAAATATAACTTTTAAATAGTTTAAGTAAGAATTCCAACACAATGAAGACAACAATGAAGTAACAACAGAAGACAAAGAACAGGAAGGAGAGAATCTAATTCAGTCATTTTTTAGTTCTTGCATTAAAAATTGTAAAAGAGATTTTTCATTCAGAAAGGCTTGAAATATTTATCCAGTATATTATAAGTAATTGAGAAAACAAGATCTTAAAGCAAAAGTGGCTGAGAACAAAAATAGATGCATTCAATTACTTCATTTTCACTTCATAAATGTCTTATAGTACAGTACATGATTTAATTGAAATGAGAGTCATTATTTATTAAAATGCTAGTCTATGCTGAATTAAAATACATTCTTGCTTAACTTCTACCGATTCCATAGAGGAAATTAAACTATATGCTAACAAGATAAGGAGGTGTACACTTTTTATTTTCATCATTTGATTTGTTTAATATCAAATACAATTTATTTTCCTTAATACAGTCTTCTATTGTGTACATTAAAACTACTATAGTCAACAAAAGATGTGTATAAAATAGATTATTAATTTTCAGTTCAATAGTAAATAATGGCACAGAAATTTAGCTCTTACATTGATTGGACATAAAATGTTTATATCATCAGATTATCAATATCAATGATATCCTCATGTATAAATCTTAAGTTCCTTATGCTCCTCAATTTTATATTTTATTTACTTTTTTCTCAGTTTTATACTTAGATAAGAAAAATATATTATATGAACATGAATTTTACAAATGAATTTAAGAAAAAAAATTTTCCAAGTGTCTGAACTAACTTGTCATGATATTCACATTGTCAAGAACTACAAACTATAATAAAACGATAAATTTTCAACTTGAAAGTTAAAATAATATTAGTTAATTACTTTCTTAGTTTTCAACTAGTTATCATGTGTATATACTTTCATTATAATTTGCAGATATAGACAACATAAATGTCATGACAACTTAGTTTAAACACTTGAAAATATTTTTTCTTAAATTCAATTGTAGAATTTGTGTTCATATAATATATTTTCCTTATTTCTTTTCTATCATTTTTTCAACTTTGTTGTAATATGTTCATATTTAAATGTATGTATAGTTTTCTAATTTAATTCTAAGTTTATAACTAATATAAAAAATGTTTTTGATAATTTCATTATTATAAAATAAAATTAATTACTATTAAATTAAACAATAAAACTGGAAACAGGCTTAAAGATTATAAACAAAAATTACAATTTTAACAACAACAAAATAAAAAGTATATAGTATTTACTTTTGAAAAGTTTTGAATCTGCACAGACATTATTTCTCATTAAAATAATAATAATTTTGAATGAATATAGAATATATTAGAATGATACAATGGCAAATAATTTATCATCATATACTTCACCAAATTTAAATGAGGAAAATTATATTAAAATGTCAAAAGTTTTATTGTTTTTATATATTACTACACTGTACAGAGATAAATATAAACAACATATATTTTTGTCAATATCTATTCAAATTAGCAACAATTCATTTATAAAAACTTAACCTAATAACACATATAACTAAGTAAATAATTGTACTGTCCATTTCATAATTTAATATATTACACATTACAAAATTTATTTTTGTAAAACTGAAGGTTTATTTTGACATATATATGTTTCAGACATTGCTCATATTAATACTGAATATAGAAATTTATTTGAAAACATTGCTATAATCGGTTATATATGGAGTTTAAAAATTAATACGACGTCAACTTATCGCTACGATGACTTATTACTAAGGAAGTACTATTGTAATTGAGTATATATAATACTCAATTACAATAGCAATTTTAAATGTATTTTTTTCAATAGAATATATATTTATAATTTCATAGCATTTTACTATATGTTAATTGTGAGATGCTACACTTACCATTTATGCAGGAGATAGAATGTTGCTTGATGAGAAAAGAATGTCCTAGTTATATTTCTCCCTCATTTTTCAAGTACTGTAGAAAAGTCAAACCAGTTACTGTCGAGCTAAAGATATTCGTTCGGCGAAATCATTAAAATTTCACTGGAATAATAATTATAATTTTATGAAGTTTATATCGATGTAGCATGCCCTTTTCGTTATCACAGAGTAAATCGCAAAATGATTAACAATCCGCAAATATTCACATACGAAATAGCATGCTAACTCCTCCGACATGCGCATTAGAAGAATAGTGTTTTGGAATTGTTTCGAAATCCAATACATAGTCTTATGAGTAAATAGACTATTTTTATATCTATTATATACAAAACAGCTTAAAAAGTTAAAACGTATGTAACTTTAACAATGGCTTATATTAATTATGTTAAAATTTTAAAATAAAATCTGAATAGAATATTTTAAAATTATATTTCTTTTCCAACGTAATATTGGATGTGCGTTATAAAAGAGATTTTAAATACCACTCGGATGGAAAGAAAAATCATATTTTTCAGGTTTCGTTCAGGTTCGTGTATGTATTTTCATCTATAAATATTTATATTATTCTCTGACAGTGCTTTTATCAAAACTAAATGCTATTTTCACGAGTTTTATATTTTAAAAAGTGACTTAAATAAAAAAATATACAAGAGAAAAAGGGAGAATTTATTCAAAAATTGCTTATACTGTAAAATATTCGGCGACTTTGGATATCAGATCGCTTTTTGTGTAACTACCTGCAAGGAAGTTTCTAAGATTACGAGCTTGCTGCAGCGATCGTGTTTGTGTATTGGTAAATAAATATGTCGGTTGTCTTTATTTTTTGTGTATTCAGTGTAATGTATTGACCAAAATAAGTTATGCGGCCCACTGTGAAAAAAGTTTGGTGACCCTGGTTTAGATCGAAGAGCTTACATTGCTGTAAGAGAACAATAGACCAAGAAAAACTTTAATCTGGTCAATATGTCTTTGCTTTTACGTTAGCACATTTTCGGATGTCAGCTTACATGTGGACTACCTCTTTTTTTTTCTCTTATTTCATAAAATACGGCTGGGTTTCGGGACTCAAAAATTGGGCTATAAGTAGCAGATTGAGATATTTGAAGGGTTCTAGGCTACTACTTTTGGGAGACTTACTACTTTTTGAGTCACTTTAGAAATAATTTTGGCTACAATTCGAGGAATTCTGCTTTATTTTTTTATAAAATCTATCTGCAACTTGTAAAGTTCTCATCGAACACGTGCTGTTACTTGCAATTTATTTATATTGTTATTATTAATTAACGAAAACAGCATTCTGTATGCGTAGCCGTATTCCATTTGCTTAAGTGTTGATTTTGAATAATTAAACTGGTAGAGTTCCTAATTGCTCGTTTAGTTTGTATATAGTTAATTGGGGCTTCCATATCCTCATCTATCTAATGGAGGATGGACGACAGTGGAAATTTATGGGTCTACAATTATTTCAAATTGCAGTCCAACCAGATCGCAACAGCAAATCTCGTTGGACTGCAATGCCTGAAGAAATGTTAATTATCTTAGGCTGCGTACACACTAGGCGTTTTTAAACGCGCGTTTAAAAACGCCTAGTGTGTACGCAGCCTAAGATAATTAACATTTCTTCAGGCATTGCAGTCCAACGAGATTTGCTGTTGCGATCTGGTTGGACTGCAATTTGAAATAATTGTAGACCCATAAATTTCCACTGTCGTCCATCCTCCATTAGATAGATGAGGATATGGAAGCCCCAATTAACTATATACAAACTAAACGAGCAATTAGGAACTCTACCAGTTTAATTATTCAAAATCAACACTTAAGCAAATGGAATACGGCTACGCATACAGAATGCTGTTTTCGTTAATTAATAATAACAATATAAATAAATTGCAAGTAACAGCACGTGTTCGATGAGAACTTTACAAGTTGCAGATAGATTTTATAAAAAAATAAAGCAGAATTCCTCGAATTGTAGCCAAAATTATTTCTAAAGTGACTCAAAAAGTAGTAAGTCTCCCAAAAGTAGTAGCCTAGAACCCTTCAAATATCTCAATCTGCTACTTATAGCCCAATTTTTGAGTCCCGAAACCCAGCCGTATTTTATGAAATAAGAGAAAAAAAAAGAGGTAGTCCACATGTAAGCTGACATCCGAAAATGTGCTAACGTAAAAGCAAAGACATATTGACCAGATTAAAGTTTTTCTTGGTCTATTGTTCTCTTACAGCAATGTAAGCTCTTCGATCTAAACCAGGGTCACCAAACTTTTTTCACAGTGGGCCGCATAACTTATTTTGGTCAATACATTACACTGAATACACAAAAAATAAAGACAACCGACATATTTATTTACCAATACACAAACACGATCGCTGCAGCAAGCTCGCAATCGCTTTCCTTAGAAACTTCATTGCAGGTACTGTACTTACACAAAAAGCGCTCTGATATCCAAAGTCGCAAAAAGTCGCCGAATTTTTTATTTCACTGATTTTCCTAAAAATTATATTATTGTCTGATGCAAAAATCATATTGGACTTTTACTTGCACTTATAGTTTTTTCTACATAGTAAGTTTATCTACAATCTATGATATTTCCATAAATAATTATATTTTACCTCATTTGTGGCACGATGCTGCAGCGGGCCGGATGAACTGACCTCGTGGGCCGTAGTTTGGTGATCCCTGATCTAAACGAACAAGTTAATTAACATATGCATATCACAGTTTGGACAGAATTTTCACTTTGAATTTCGAAGCAGCCATATTTCGAACTAACCGAATTTCTTAACATTAAATCTCTATATCCCCGAACGGGAAAAATGTAAAATTACGAACTAATGGAATTTCGAATTAACGAGGATTTCCTGTATATATATTGTTTAAAAAATTACATTTGATTTTATTACATTCGTAAAGAAATGAAGCCCGAATTGCTGAAATAGTTTTAGAAAGGAAATACTGTAATAGATTTATCGAGTACAGTCGACCCCCCTATAATTACGGTCCCTATAATTACGATTCCTATAAAACTACGAAAAAATATACGTATTTTGGAAATGTTGAGTCGAATTANACATAGCCAAAGATTGAAGCTCCACAGCACTGGCGAAAATTTAAATTTGCCGACTGGAAATCTTTCGGATGATTGACTTTCGGAAAATCGACGCTCTACTGTATTTATTTTGTTTGTACAAAATAAAAAAAATAATTTTTAACGATGCAATAGTCTTCGTTTGGCTTAACATCGACGAAAATTCAACGCGAAGCGACACGCAACGGAGAAAAATTTCAACATGGGATAGGTTAATATATTTTTCTTACATAATCGGTCATCCGAAACATCGATTTTTTCCCCGAACAACCCCAGTCCCCAATTGATTCGGATAATCGACGCTCTACTGTATCTGTAAAATTTGAAAACTCGGTGAAATTGAAATTGCAATACACAAGCGATGGTTTAGATTTGTCAGAAACATCGCATACAAGACCGTCAGGGTGACTAATGTAAATGTTAAAGTACAATAGACCCCTATAAAACGGGTTCATATAAGACGGATTCGTATAACATGGCGGAAAAATTGCAATCGTGTTCGTATAACACGCTAAAAGAGCCTCGTATAACACGGTAAAATTATGTGACAGATTGTCACGTCGAGATACCTAAATAAGGGGACGGCGAAATTTTCCTTTGCCCCGGGCGGCTGACACCCACGCTACGCCACTGATCCTTTCACTAAGTTTTCGATTTCTTGTAAAATTCTTACTCGTATATTTTTACTTACTCATCTAGTGTGATATTTGTCTATAGATCATATAANGAATAATACAGAAACAAAAAAAATTATATTTTAAAAGTTTGTTTTAATATAAAAATTGTGACGCATAGCGACATCTAGTATCAAAAACGTTCCAATATAAACACGAAAATATTCGGGATCGCCCACGCAGGTCAATGAGGTCAGCACGAATATTTTCGGGAACAATGTAGGATAGGTTAAAAAGTTGAATTTTAAAAATGTGCCAAATAGCGAATTATGCTAAAGTTGAGGGCCTCCTGTAGATACTTTTGACACTTGTTGCACTGAAATCTGTTTTTTCTGTCTTTTTTCTTGGAAACGTTGCTTTTGTGATAATTTGGCAGGAGGTTGGTCATCTCTGCTTTGTTTTGTTAAACGTTTCAATCTTAGTTTCAGCTCAGTTGTGAGATGCTTGTTGCCTTGTTTTTGCAAATTATAAGGTTCAATAAGCTTCAGGCCCATTGCTTTGATGAAGGCCCTTCGGATCATTCCAGTTGCTGTATTATTTTCATAAACTTCTTGAGCATTTATTCCTGCTATATTCATCAATGCAGAAAACAAAGTCAAAAGCCAGTGCCTGCTGTTTCTGGCTATGCTATATGTAGCACATAACTGACCAACAGTATCTACACCACCTTTGGTGATATTGTAAAGAAAAATAATTTTTGGTTTTCTTTCATCACCTGTGATCTCATCAATTTTTGCATCATAATGCATGCTTGAGAGCAGCATCACTACTATTCCATTTTTTTAGGAACATAAGACACCAAAGTTATATCCTTTTGGAATCCAAAAAGACTTAATTTTTCTGCTGACCTTTTGCCTCTTTGAAGTGTGTTGGAATTTCTCTTTTGATTTTTTTCATTGTCTCAACAACCTGTCAGTTTATGGTCGTTTAGTAGACTTTGTACAAGTGGATAGCTTGTAAACTGATTGTCAAAAATAATGTTCCTCCAAGAGTCCTCTATAGGTGAGATCAATCTTTTTGATGAAAAACTTAGAGCACGTGATATTTGTGGTTAGTTGTTTCCAACTTTATCATAAAGATCTTCATCATTGGCAGCATCTTCTGATTTTGAATTGTGTTCACTAACACTTTAAAAGCAACATATTCACATTTGTATATTTCCATTATACTGTATAGAGAAAAATAGGATGAAAATATGGAAAAAATTTTTTCTGTTTCTGGATAAGAGAGATTCTGTGAAATAGAATACAGACAGATGAAAGTCTGAAAGTGTTTACTTAAAAGTTAATTTAAATTAAAATATGCAACCAAAAAACCAAAATGGAACTTTAATGCAGAAACAAACATTTTCTACCATTTTGGTCATCATCAGGTTAATTTAGTTTAAAATAGAATAAACATGATGAAAGATACAATTATAAAAATTAGAACATTGCCATTGATTGGTAATTTAAAAAAATTGAACTCCATTAAAGCTATATATCTAGCTGGTAGAAATGAAATTTTCCATTATGATAAGATTTCCATTGAATGGAGTGTCCATTACATGGAGATTTTATTGTATTAATTTTAGTGATTTTGGAAAAATAAAACTCATGGATTGTATTTTTGTAAAATTCATTTTTGTATTTATTAAAAAAAAAGAACTCCTTTGAGTTTTTTTTAATAAATACAAAAATGAATGTTCATTTACAATTAAGACTTGGTCTACTCAAATATGGAAATACCCTTTTTTAAAATGTCAAATTATATATTCTGAAATTTAATATCTAAGAGAATCTTAAAATCCTAGAATTTAAATATTATAGAACTTATTATATAGATTAATAGTCTCAATTTAGAAATTTGATAACTTTTGAAAATAGATTAGATATTTAACTTATGATTCTATTAAAAAGAAACAATCAACTATAATTTTTAAAATTAAATATAGCCTACTTATTATTTCAAAATCTGCAAAGAATATTTTAAAACATATTCATTATTATAACATATAAGAAGTACTCGCTCCTAAGACTGATAGTGATTCATTTATGTCAATATTAATATTTCATACTTGTCATTGTATATACAGAAATAGCTCAGATTAGAATTAGACATTTACTAGAATGGCATGAAATATTCTGTTATAACTGTTATTAGAGAATTAATTAATTAGGATTATAGTTGATAATTAATTAAGTGTAATAAGTTGAATAATAAAATCTATACAACAAGAATTTTATGCTATTAGTCTATAAAATAGTCAACACATTAGTAATAATATCTTAACTCACTATTGCAGTATTATTTTACACTTCTTACAAATTTAAAAATCTTCTTACGTGAATACTGGAAAGCATATAAATGACCACTCCTAAACCTTAAAAGTCCAGTAGTAAACGTTTAATAGCAAACAAACATTTTCGACCGTACTTTCAGTCTTCTTCAGGTTTAAAAAACCAGTGAGATTCAAACAAGTGAATGCGTAGAACAAAGATTATGAAATTATTTTCACTTCTACCCAAGCTAAGAGCCCTATGTTTAAGAAAAGCGATACGAACAACAAGAAGGATCATATTTTCCAAACTCAATGGCGTAATTAAAGTGGAGAATCAGCTGCATGACGGAAATCCTGCATTACTTTAGGAAGTCGACAGAAGGGTAACCATCTTTCAGGAAATGCTCGAATGAAGCCTTACCAAAAAGTATCAGAAGAAATTGGCATGGATTCTGGTAAACAAAAACCTCAGGATGCGTTACATAGCTGCTCCTTAGTTTGCTGGGACAACATTTCACCCCCGAGATTTCTCATCTGCACTCTAATGCATAGTCCTATATACACACCGGGTGATTCCATAATACAACCTGAAAAGGTAATGCCTGACATTGAAAACCTCATCACAAATATGACTGCTGTCCACAAAGAATATTATAGATGGAAAACTGCTTTCAAGATCCAATCATCCAACAACCAGAACCAGAATCACGGTTTCTGGAATCTGCTCTCAAGATCCAAGAAATGGTTAGCAGAACAACACATCATCGTCCTCCAGGCAGATAAAAGCAGGGCCCTTGTCTTATTGAAAGAGGACACTTATAACTTGTTAATGCAGACATACATAGTGGACACTGACTGTGAACCCATTGATGAACTGTACGTAAATAGGCTATAAGCACAGGTATCCGTTGCTTCCGCCCCAAAAATACCACAGTTCTTCTCGAGCCTCCATGTTTCACAGAGATTCCAGGCTGGGAATCTCTCTATCATCCTATTATGTATTTTTGAAGCGTCAGTCCCAATTAACATCCACCCTTACCAGTAGCTGTTCACTAGCTCATCAAAGAGTGCCCTATATTCACCCTGATGGCTAAGGTTGACTTTCTGATAGGCTGTGATATTTAACTTTTGTTGGATATGTGTGGTGTTAGTCAGGACCCTCCTTTGCCAATGGATGAGGGTGGTGGATATACCAATTTGACTCAGGTATGAGAAAGCCCAAGACACATAGGGCTCCTGGAACCAGCTCCAATTATAGTACCCGAGGCACTTTGCAGTTGAAAAGAGCCTATAGAGGGAACTGTAGGGGCCGTGCGAAATGTGAGCTGTTTTGTGAGTGACCGTCCGTAGGTACTGTACAGCCTAAGCTTAAGGCCAATGTACCCAGTCTCGGTGTATAAGGATAGAAGCGGTGTGGTTTGAGGGATCCCAAGGGCCATGCGAAGAGTGGCATGAATTGGTTTTTCTATTCTTTGGATGGTCATTGGAGGTGCATCGTCCAAGAGCGGCACTCCAAATTCCACCATCGGGAGGAGGACCATATTGACTAACTGAAGTAATTCTGCTGTGTGGGCCCTGGGATGTGAAATACCTTAGATATGACCCCGCCCTTGTGAGCTTATTCCATAAGAACTGTTTGTGAGAGTGCCACGTAAATGTGTGGGAAAAATGAAGCCCCAATATCCTGATTTAGGTCTTCTGGGGGATGGTGCCTGAGAGAAGCTGGAGTGAGACCAGCAGCCAGTGTCTCTTTGGAGAGAAATCTATTGTCGTGCTTTTAGTAGCCGAAAAGGCCATACTCCACTGCATCGCCCAGTGTTCTAGATGTTCAAGAGCTCTTTGAGCTCTGTAGGTTGCCATAGTTGGCTTTGTACTGGTGGCAATCAGGTATAAGTTGTCAACGTAAAGAATTGCTGTGATATCTGTGGGAAATGCTGTCCATAGGTCGGCCGTGAACAGGAGAGAGGCTAACACACTCCCCTGCGGTACCCCTTGGAGGAATGGGTGGGGGAATGATTTCACACCGCTCCACTTGATCTGGTACTCTCATTGTAGGAGGAAAGAGGACAACCACTGATAAGGCTTCCCTGCGATCCAATTATGCTCCAGTTTGGCAAGCAGAACGAGCTGATATACTGAATTGTACGCCCCCTCTAGGTCTATGGGACCATGTACACCCATTTCCGTTGAGCTCTAGCTACTGCTATGGTATGGTGAATCAGGATTATGGCATCCTCTACCCCCTGATAGGGGATAAACCTGAAGTGGTTCCTGTGAAAAAGGGTTGAGGCCACCAAGGAATTTTGTAGACGATTTAGGATCATACGTTCGAACAAGCTGGTTTGAGGATCGGTATCATATACACAAGTTTNGCTGGAAAGAATACTAAATAATGCTGGAGTTGGAACTCAAAGGATTATAGACCCAAATTTGAGAAAAGGAGAGAAAGACCAAAAGATAAAAAGTAGTGAGGAAGGTTGGAAAATTAAAGGTCAATATTTGCATACCCTTAAATTAACATTTAACCTTTCTCACCTCCTTTTTATCTTTTGGCCTTTCTCTCCTTTTCTCAAATTTGGGTCTATAATCCTTTGAGTCACAACTTCAGCTTTATTTAGTATTTCTTCGTCATCTACACATCTCCAAGTATTTGAAAATATTTCCTTTTCACTCAAAAATAAAATATGTATAAAGTTTACGGCTTTGTGAAACTTCTTTTTTGAGTTTATGCCGTTGAAATAAAAAAATAAAACAATTTGTTGGTTTTGTTTACACATTTATTGGGCCGCATGCGGGCCACAGGTTGGACATCCCTGGTTTAATTCATATATAAATTTATATTATGTCATTCATTTTAAAATATCTGATACAAACTGATTTAGATGATGAGTGGTCAAACATTGAAAAGATTATATTTGTTACTGATAATCAACATTTGATTGTTTAAGCAGCCTCCCTAACCAATAAAAGATCATAAAATTCTTATGGTTATCAGAAATTATTTTCAATATAGCTCATATGAATTTTATTTATTTTTTTATATCCTTCCATCATAAATCACTCAAATCAAGGACAAGTTTTTTTTTCATTTTTTGATTAAGTTATATTAAAAACCTCCCTTACCCACCATCTTGAATTTACCATTTTTCTGTTCCCTGTCTTTAGATGATCTGATAAAATGACAGTAAAAGCTGATGATTGGTTAGCTGAATTATTATTGAAAGTTGAAATATTTTCATCTACCGACAAAATAAATTTAAAACTGCCACTTCATATCTACTTTATAGCGATTTGTATGCTTGAATCCTGGTATGAATCTAGCTTTATCTAAAACTTGAAACTTTTTAACTGCAATATTAGTAATTGTATTGGAACAAAAGAGGTGTGTCTCTTAAAACCTTGATGAATATTGTTTAATAGATATGAAAATAACCATAATTTAAAATAAGGATCTGAAACTCAGTCAGCCAATTGCAGAGACAGAGTTTACGTTAAACGACATTTATCAACGGTCTATAGAACGGCCTATAGACATTGGCTGGCTGAACCACGGTTTAAAATGCATTGCAAAGATGACGATCATCTATTTCTGACTGTTCTCTAAATGAACTTTGGCAAAATATTGGCTCTTACTTACTTCGCTATTACTCCCCTGTTTTAGTTGTTCGGCCAATCGGGTTATTTGTTTGTGATGTCAGAAATGGTCGCCAGCTATGTTCTGAAAGCTTCCAGAAAAGCCATCAAAACCATTGTTCGGCAATTAATGACAATCTTTTTCCATTTCGATATTTAATTTTGTCGCCAATACAGTTTAAAATATGAACAAATCCATATTTAGAAAATTTATATTGAATTTGGAATAGATTTTTAAGGAATTATTTCGACATCTTATTACTGTCGAAATGAATAATTTTAAATATTTTATTATTAATATTACATTTTTTTATATCTATAAACAGATTTCTGTAATTATTAAAATTGTCTCATTTGTTTAACAGTACAATGACTCCAAAATGCATTAACGTTTTATAACTGACACGATACTCAAATTGTAAATAAATGTATCTGATTTAAATTAATTGTAGTTTTAAGTCTTTACCCATTTGAATATTGGAATTGGAACATTTAAAACAAATTTAAAGTATTTAATTTTGTTATTTTTGCTCCAAGCAATTAATTAATTAATAATTTTGTCGAATCGTACCGTTTACAACATTTATCAAAGGAACGATGTCTATTTTTATCTAAACTTTTCCACGAACAAAGCTATCACTCAAATTGAAAAGCCCGCTGTCGAGTGAGTCTAGAAAGTAGGTCAAATAACTTGTTCCTAATCGCTGTCTACATTGTGGCAGGCGAGAAACGCCATCTCTGCAATGAAATTTTTCTGAACAGCGGCCTACCCGATCTGTAAACTGCCGTCGGCCTCTAAATGCTCTCTCTGCAATCGGCTGAGTAAGTTCAGTGACAGAATACTGATTATTAACTTTTGATCATCTTTCTAAAAATTCCTAACATATATATTCAGAATTACCAAATATTTAATTTAATCACTAATGTCATGGAGGGAAAAAAATTTAAGATAGGAATCATTCTTAGTAATATTATCAGAAGTTTATAAACAAATTTATATCTTATATGAGGCAGCAATAGAATACGAAAACTGAAAGTAATTTATCCTGTAAAAAACATTTATTTATAAAAGCATGCATATTTGAAGAATTTTAAACAAAAATGAAAATGATTTCTTTATTACTTCTAGATGCAAACATAAATTGTGCACTTAGATGTTACAGAAATTTACAATAAGAATATTAAGAAAACAATGGCTAGGCTTATTTTCATGTTATTTTTTTTTATAATTTTGGTGATGTTAAAAAATTAAATTTAGAGTCTGTGATTTTTTTAAAATTGTATTTCATTAGTAGAAAAAATAATATACATTAAAAATCCCAATAGATAAATAAGAAATAAAATATACAAATGCAATATAAGTTAACTTAAAAGCCGCTAGTACTTACAGGAAAACAAATCTATCATTGTCAGGCAAAAATGGAAAAAAAGTCTTAAGGGCTAAAGTCTGAAAGCAGCAATAATGACACCTGGTTGATAGAAAAGTTAGTGCAAGAAAGGAAAAAAATTGCACTATCAGCTGAATAACAAAGTTTACACTTAAAATTTGTGAAATTTTGTACAGAGGATTTCCAAAACCGTGTTAATCATGTTATTTGAGGATATCCCCAATTTTCAAACCATGTCAGAGCAAAATCATGTTGTATGGAGGATACCTGTATGATATAAGATTATTTTACCACATCCATTTTGTACCTTTGATCATTTTGCACTCATTATACTAACACAGTGTAGTGTAGAACAGCAATTTTCCTAAATATAGGGTTGAGACACCCAAGTGGGGTAAAAAATTCTGTGGTTGCATAAACACTTTTTCATAAACATTATTTCTCTGCTTAACACATTCACGGCGTTGGTAGATAAACATTTAGGCAGCTGCTGGACGTTACGAGTCACCCGTGACTCGTAGTCTATTTTAATATAGGGAGGCACGAGTCACCTGTACCTCTTACTATTAAATTAATATATTTTATTGCAACCATACTTAATATCTTGGAAGGTCTAGAAGACCTTCCAAGAAGACCTTCAAATGCCTGTCCCTCCACGAGGGGCAGGCATTTGAAGGTTGAGAGAGAAAGCACAGGTTGGACCCAAGGACCCTCTGTGTCCGCCTGCGGCAACTTGGGAGCCTCCGTTGGGGGGGCTAGGCCTGTTGGGCCTTCGGAGTTGTTTTTGACTGTTCTTCTGTATCAACATTTTTGAACTGGGGACCCATGTCTTATTGCCTGTCACTTATTATCTTGTCCAAAACTGTCAAGACTGAATTTTGTGATTATCACTGAGCTTCTTTGGAGCCCATTGTACACAAACTTTGCTATACTCAAACTTTTCTGTTACAATGTGGTAGAGAGCTGATCTTGATATTTGAGGGAATTTATCAGACAGTTGGAAATCATGAACTGGTACCTTTCTCAAACTACTTGATCCACTTGGTCAACATCATTGTTTAACATCACAGATTTTCTCCTTTGATTGTCTCATCATGAACATCATTACATCCTTCTTGGAATTTCTTGTACCATTCTTGAACACAGCCATTGCTCATGAAATTGGGACCATACACATTACTCATCCTGCAATGAATTTCTGCTGCACTATGTCCTTCAGCTTGGAGAAATTGAATGACAGGATGCACTTCACAACTTGGAGGGCAAGTCAATTGCACTGGACATGTTTANATCATCCAATCGTTTTTTTTTTTTATTTTAAATACATAAAGGATTCCTTCTTTATGTATGTTTGAGACATTCTGAAATAAAAGCCTGTATCAGGTGCTTATAGTTAAATAGGCCTATTCTTGACTGCACTGTAAATACTGTCAGATTTGTATTTATAAGTACCATTTACAATTACATCATCTGTTTTTGGTTTAAGTAATTGTAAATGCTAAATTTTGCAGTTTATATGGTATACAGTCAAAATAGGGAGATGAAAATTCCACCTTATTGTACTGTTCTCCTAATTAAAACAAAAATTTGGCACAAAATCTCATGAATAATGGCAGTATTTGCATTTGTAGATGATGCCTCCTAATCCATTTAGTCAGTGATCACTTACAGTAATAAGATGTCAAAATAATTCCTTAAAAATCTCTTCCGAATTCGGTATAAATTTTCTAAATATGGATTTGTTCATCAAAAATGTCTCCCTGAGTTCCCAGGTAACACTGGACATTCTTCACTAGTATTTTATAAAATAACAATACCAACACTATTACTAATAAAGGAGTACAACTTTAATAATGATATGATTGATAAAAATGTCTTTTATGATTATTTATATATCATTGTCAGTATTCAAACAACTAAATTGAACATATGTTTAAACTAGAATTCCAATCCTGCTCTTTTCAAAACCACCTTTTGAACATCTCTGTTTTTATCAATTCTAACATTATTAAAGTTGAATCCTTTATTATTAGTAATATTGTTGTTGTATAAGTGTAACAGGATTGATAGTGATTAATTAAGGACAAAATTTATAAAACAAAATATACAGTATTTAAAAATTAATGGCCATTACCCCAACACCATGTTTAAATACATGAAAAAATAAATTGATAAGGGTTTTTGGGGTTAACTAATACTTTATTAATTATTTAAGAATAAAAACAGCTGGCAAAGCTCTTGCTTGACTTAGCCAACACTCAAACAGGAGGTTAAGTAGGTCAAGAAGTCTGATTATTTTCAATTATACTATGGTATAAAATTTAAATAATAATAAGAAAAGATGTAATTTTGTTAAATTACTTTTACATCCATATTTAAAAATAAAATATTTAAGTTTAAAAAACACTAAGGCATTAGCACAAAGTTAAACTTGTTTGTGGGTCTTCTATTATGAGATTTTATTTTAAAATATTTATTAATTTTTTATTTTTATTAATTATTTTAAAAATGCAACAGGCATAATTTTGAGGATAGTGATGAGTTTTAAAAAATCGTAAATGTCAATAATGAGTAAAATTTTCATTAAGTCTGACCCTACTTGAGACATGACACAAGATCTCTCTATCTCTCCATTCCCTTGAACTTTTAACCACAAAAATTTAATAGCATTATGGCCCATATATATAGAAATAATTCTGCCAAGTTTCAAAATTTTGGTTCATCCAATCCTGAGATATAATGCAAAATAGATACCCCATATACACACAATAAAATATCGTAAGGGATTTTTTTTACATTTTTGGGCTCCTGGAGTGTTAAAATGCTGAGAAATCAAAAACAGGGGATTAAAATATGGCTGATCACCATACTTTATGTATTATATAACAGCCAGAAAAGTAAATGATGAAATAATTTAACAATAATTTTTTTAGGAAAGCTAGTACATAATAGTAAATTTTTCCAGTCATTGAAGGAAGACACAATCATTTATGAAAGATAGTCTAGCAGTCCAATGATAAGGGCATGACAAAGAAACGTTAAAATTAATAAACTTCAAATTTTTTCTGACACATTAACTATCATTGAGTGCTAATGACAGTACTTTGTGAAGGAGTAGACCTTAGAGATATATCATTTGATTTGTAACCATGATAATTAGTTTTTTCATTTTTTTAAACAATAATTGAAGTGAAAGAGAAAGTAAAATAATATCTGATGTGTTTTAAATTTAAGTTTTATGATTAAGAAAAACTTTAAACTAAAAAAAAAAAAATAGGGAAGAAAGCAATTTTTGGAGCTTTTTGCATAAGTTTCTGCAATAGTTTTCAAAAGATGGCTCAGATAATAGCTTTTTTAGAATAAGATATGTTATAAATTGTTGTTATTTCATTTATAAATTATATAATATTTTGTATTTTCAACAATTATTTTAATTTCATTGAGCTACAATTTCTTAAATTATATTTTACAGGCGTGGTAATGTCTCATCAAGTTAACTACTTGAAGATGTCTCGAGGTGAAGAAGTACGTCAGCGAATATGCCAGAATCATTTGGCGTATCTTAATCAAGAAGAAACACCTACAAAATTAGAACAGAGATGTAATTTGGAGGGCCTTATTGCTGAATTTTTGTCTTTAGTGCCTCATAACCAAAAGTTCAGTTGTCCAAAAATTGGAGATGTTTTACATCGGAGTATTCAAGAAAATCCAAATTTTAGTATTTATAAAGGAGCAACAGCTTTTCAAGCCTTAGAAAAATATGCTACTAATTTATTAAGTCATCCCTGGAGGAAGGAATATAAAATTGTTAAGGTGAATTTTTTCAAACTTCTAATTAATTCAATAAATTGAAAATAAAAGCTTCGGAAGTGTGTTTAGTAACATTCAGATTTAACTAAAAATTCCCAAACAGTAGTAGTATTTAGCTAAAACAGCTTGAGTTACATTAAATATGTGAATAGCAGTGTTCCAAGTGATACAATACAAGTATTGAAATCACATTGTTACTGATATAGATTGGAATGATCATATGATATTGCCAATATTTCTATTCCAATGATTGTGTTGTAATTTGCTAATTGCTGGAAAATACTTAAAAATTATTTCTGATTTCTTTTAACACTTTTATTAACCATTTATGAAATTATCTAATTAAATTAGGAAATATATCTTGTGCATCATTGTTTAATTCAGGGGTGTCCAACCTTTTTGTTCCTCTGGGCCACATTGGAAGAAGTCATGGAGTTTTGGGTCACAAGTATATATAATATATTTGTGACTCAATCCTTAAATATACAAGTATATTTAAGGATTAACAAGTCTAGATTATAGTAGTAAGTATTAAAACTTTATCACGTAAAAGGATATTTTAAAAAATTACTTCTCCAGACACTTT